>NC_053027.1:355897863-355908142 GCF_003073215.2 Triticum urartu | reverse complement strand
ATTTAGATTATTTTATAGCATTTAAATGCCCAAATTCAAATACTTATGATTTAATTCAATGACCTTCTGTTGACCTAGAAAATTGTGCACCAATTTTGCCAGAGGTTCTAACCTAAGACAAAGAGGGTGAACTTTTTAGAAGGGCATTTCAGGTTCATTGAAAATATTTTTAGTAAACCCTAGTTGTTTCCAAGGGGGGGTGTGTTGGGGGTTCTGTCTTCCCCAATTCAAATTTAAGAGGAATTTAAACATGATGCACATTCTAATGCTTGAACTAGCTAGGGTGTGACAACTCACCCCCACTCAAAAGAATCTCGTCCCGAGATTTAGGATCCTCCGGGAAGAAGGTGGGGTACTCAAGTCGAAGACGATCCTCCCTTTCCCAAGTGGCTTCTTCCTCGGAATGGTGTGACCATTGAACCTTGAGAAACTTGATATTATGACGTCGAGTGGTACGCTCGGCTTGATCTAGGATACGAACGGGATATTCCCGATAAGAAAGGTTATCTTGTAGATCAAGCGTTTCGTGATCCACTCCACGGATAGGATCCGCGAAGCAATGCCTGAGTTGTGAAACGTGGAAGACATCGTGAACTTTGGAAAGATGCGGAGGTAGTTCCAATTGGTAGGCAACTTCTCCTCGTTTGGCAAGAATGCGAAAGGGTCCAATGTAACGAGGAGCCAATTTGCCTTTGATACCGAAACGATGGGTTCCCTTTAACGGAGTAACCCGAAGGTAGGCCTTCTCGTCGACTTCATAAGTCATAGGTTTATGTTTACGATCATATTGACTCTTTTGACGAGATTGGGCTGTTTTCAATTTCTCACGAATAACGCGAACCTGCTCTTCTGCTTCCTGAATCATATCCGGGCCAAAGAGCTCTCTTTCCCCGGTTTCTGACCAGTTAAGAGGCGTTCGACATTTTCGTCCATAGAGAACTTCGAAAGGAGCTTTCCCCAAACTAGCTTGATAACTATTGTTGTAGGCAAACTCCGCGAATGGAAGGCATTTCTCCCAACTCATTCCGAACGAGATAACAGAAGCTCGGAGCATATCTTCCAGAATTTGATTGACTCGCTCTACTTGACCACTTGATTGAGGATGGAAGGCGGTACTAAAAGAGAGACGAGTTCCCATAGTATTTTGGAAGCTTTCCCAAAATCGAGAGGTGAAGAGACTCCCACGGTCTGAGTTAATTTCCAATGGAACACCATGAAGAGATACTATTCGGGAGATGTATAGATCAGCTAGCTGGCTAGCAGTGATACTCTCACGAACAGGTAGAAAGTGGGCTACTTTGGAAAGTCGGTCGATCACAACGAAGATGGCATTATTCCCTCTCTTGGTCCTGGGAAACCCAGTGATGAAATCCATACTGATTTTATCCCATTTCCATTCAGGAATAGCCAAAGGTTGAAGGGTGCCAGCAGGCCGTTGATGCTCTGCTTTAACACGACGACAGACGTCGCAGCTAGCAATGTATTGAGCGATTTCTCTCTTCATCCTAGTCCACCAAAACCTCTGGCGTAGGTCTTGATACATTTTAGTACTACCGGGATGAATGGTGAGAGGGGATTCATGAGCTTCCTTAAGGATCAACTGGCGTAGATGTTGTTTCTTGGGAACCACCAAACGGTTCTCGAAAAATACAGCACCTCGCTCATCCATGGAGAAACATTTAGCAACTCCGCTAGCGATGTTTTCCTTAATCCGGGATATGCCCTTATCACGCTTCTGGGCAGCTATGATTTGATCCATAAGGGTAGGTTTCGCTACCAGGGTGGATAGGAATCCTCGAGGAACAATGTGAAGATTAAGCTTACGAAATTCCTCATGGAGAAGTGGTTGACTTTGTTGTAACATCAGGTTGTTACAATAGGACTTACGGTTTAGCGCATCAGCCATGACATTGGCTTTGCCTGGGGTGTAAGTTATTCCTAAGTCGTAATCCGAGATCAACACGACCCAACGTCTTTGCCTGAGATTCAAATCTGGTTGGGTGAAGATATATTTCAAACTTTGGTGATCGGTGAAGATCTCGCAACAATTACCGAGAAGGTAATGTCGCCAGGTTTTATGTGCATGGACTACAACTGCAAGCTCTAGATCATGTGTGGGATAATTTTCCTCATGTGGATGTAATTGCCGTGAAGCATAGGCAATTACCTGATGATCTTGCATGAGTATGCAACCTAGTCCTTGTCGCGAGGCGTCGCAATAGATAATAAAGTCCTTGGAGAAATCTGGTGGTACCAGTACGGGAGCAGATGTCAGGCGTCTTTTCAGTTCCTGAAAACTGAACTCGCATTGTGGAGTCCACTTGAACTTTTGATCCTTCTTGAGGAGTTCAGTTAGAGGTTTAGCAACCTTGGAGAAATTTTCGACGAAGCGGCGGCAATAGCTCGCTAAGCCAAGGAAGCTCCGAACTTGCTTAACCGTCTCAGGTGGAGTCCAATCAAGGACGGCTTGAACTCGCTTGGGATTGACAGCAATACCCTTACCAGAAATGACATGGCCTAGATAGGTCACTTCTGGCAACCAAAATTCACACTTGGAGAATTTGGCATAAAGGCGATGCTCTCGAAGTTTCATCAATACCAGCCTTAGATGTTCGGCATGTTCTTCTTCATTCTTGGAGTAGATGAGTATGTCATCGAGGTATACTACGACAAATTTGTCCAAGTACTCCATGAATACCGAGTTCATTAACCGGGAAAAGGTGGCTGGGGCATTGGTTAAACCGAAGGACATCGCAGTGTACTCGTATTGGCCATAACGAGTAACAAAGGCCGTTTTGGGAATGTCCCCGTTTCTGATTTTGATTTGATGGTAGCCCAACCTCAAATCCATCTTGGAAAAGACTGAGGATCCAGCGAGCTGATCATACAGATCGTTGATCCTGGGAAGCGGATATTTGTTCTTGATGGTGACCAAATTGATAGGTCGGTAATCCACAACCATTCGATCCGTTCCATCCTTCTTCTTGACGAAGAGGACGGGGCAAGCCCAAGGAGAGGAACTAGGACGGATGAAACCCTTTTTCAAGGACTCATCGAGTTGGTTCTTAAGCTCGGCTAGTTCTAAGGGTGCCATCTTGTAGGGTCTTCTAGAGATTGGAACGGTTCCTGGGACAAGGTTTATCACGAACTCAACATCCCTGTCAGGTGGAATACCTGGCAGTTCTTCTGGAAAAACATCCGGAAAGTCTCGGACTACCGGAACATCCTCAAGGTCTGGAAGAGGGTTAGCATTTAGAGAGTAAAGCTGGCGCTTGGCCACTCGAGTTAAGACATTGACTGTCTTGCCCGATGGGTGAGTAAGTTGAACGGTTCTAGTGGCACAATCGATCTTAGCATAATGAGCTGACATCCAGTCCATACCCAAGATGATATTTATGTCAGAGGACTTGAGAGCTATTAAGGATGCAAGGAAGACAAGTCTGTCGACAAGAATTTCGTTCCCATGGCTTACTCTAGAAGTTTGCCATTTGGAACCCGGGGTTTGAATTACCATGGAAGTGGGCATGTCACAGAATGTCGTGTTATGCAATCGAGCATAGCTCTCGGATATGAATGAATGAGATGCTCCAGTATCGAAAAGAACGGATGCCGGATGGCAGTTAACAAGGAGCGTACCAAGGACGACGTTGGGATCCTCATGAGCCTCCTCAGCTGAAACATAGTTGACATGGCCACGTGCAGTTGTGGCCGGCTTGGCGTAAAATGTTTTCCCCGCTGGCTTACCATGGCCAACGGACTTCCCAGTTAGATTGGAGTTGTTGTTCTGGGGACACTCTCGGCTATAGTGACCCGGCTCTCCACACTTAAAGCATGTCACCACATTGGTGTGTGGAGCAGCATTAGCAGCAGGGCCACCATAGGGCTTGGGCGGTGCAAATTGCTGGTTGGGACGAGGCGCCTCAAAGGATGGCCTCGGGATGAACCTGGGTGGCAGTGCCGTGCTTGGGATCCACACCCGGCGCTTCTGAGCTCCCGAGCCAGATGAAGAGCCAAAATCACGGGAGTGCTTGCGTGAAGCATCATAATCAGTCTGGCCTGTCTCAGCGCTGATGGCTTTATTGACCAGCTTTTGAAAAGATGTGCACTCGTGCAGATGGAGATCGCGGCGAAGCTCAGGGCTAAGTCCCTTGCGGAACCTTGCCTGCTTCTTAGCGTCAGTAGAAACCTCTTCAGGGGCATAGCGTGCCAGATTCCCAAATTCACGACTATATGCATCCACAGTCAGTCTTCCTTGGGTGAAGTTGCAGAACTCCTCCCTCTTGCGATCCATGAGACCTTCCGGAATGTGATGCTCACGGAAAGCCTCACTGAATTCAGCCCAAGAAGTGATTTGGCCGACCGGGCGCATAGCTTTGAAGTTTTCCCACCAAAGGCTAGCAGGGCCTTCGAGGTGATAGGCAGCATAGGTAACCTTGTCGGCTTCGGCTACGTTGGCAGAACGTAGCTTGTGGGTGATGCTGCGAAGCCAGTCATCCGCGTCGAGGGGCTCGACGGAGTGATTAAACTTTGGCGGGTATAGCTTGATAAAGTCATTGATTGACACCAAGTCATTTCGCGGGTGGCATGTAGTGTTCTGCTCAATCCGCTCTAGCAGGCGGTTAGTCTCACGCTTGTTTCTTTCTGCCTCTAGCATCACTTCGGCCAGAGAAGGCGGGTGAGGCAGATTCTCACCACTTGCTGCACTGGCTTCCCCCTACTCCGGGGCAGCAGGGTTGCTGCGGGTGTTGACCATCCTAAGAGGAAACAACACAACGGTTTAGACAAGGATGGCTCAAACTTAGCAAGGAAGTGCAGAATGTAATGGATAACACAGAATGCCGAGATGTTCATCCGTATGTCATGGTAATATAAAACTTCCATATATATACCAATGGTCATACACATCATACATAGTTCAGTACAAGCCCAGGCTACAATACAACTATGATGAAAGACATTACATCTCATCAGAGGCATTCCAAGCTCCTATACATTATTTGTCTACACCTCCGGAATTGATTACACACAAAGTCATATTCCACAAGTCACACAGGACAGTGGAGATACAACTACTACAATACTAGTGGTACTACTACTAACTCAGACAGCTCCGTGGTAGTTCTCATAGAAGTCGCCTCCGTATCCTGGAAGTTCAACATGACCATCCGGGAACAGACAGTCCTGAGGAGCCTGTGGACCAAAGGGGCTAGGATGAGGTCTTGGACCAACAAACGGTGGCCTGCGGGGACCACGGGGTGGGGTGATGCCTCCCACATCACGCCAATCCACCATGTCTGGCAGAGCTGATCTCACAGGATACAGATCCCTTGTATCCACACATCCAGCTTGCACCGCAGGTGCAAACCGAGTCAATGTGGCCCAATGATCAGCACGGGTATTAAAAAGCTCCAACCTCAAGGCCCGATTCTCTCGGTCCTTATCTTCAAACATCTCGGTAGTAGTACGAGTTAATGAGTCCTCCTGAGTGGAGTCAGCATAGATAGCCTGAAGATACCCTTGCGCTCCCGGAAGTGAAGCTGGCATGTAACGAAAGTCAGTGTTCCGAAGCAGGCCAGTCCGGACTCGCAAGATGGTCATCATGGAATAGGCAGCATCCTGCACAGCCATCTCAACAGTAACCCCGAGTCCATAGGAACAGTGAAGGGGCTCGGTAGATCCAGGATAAGAAGGAAATATCCTGACGGTGTAGAGATATTGGCTTTGATTAAAGTCGCGGAACTGCTCTTCGACGGTGTATTCGGGATACCAATGGTAGCCCGTCTCGATCATTACCCAGACTAACATAGCAGTATGACCGGGCACGTCGAGGCACCGGGTCAGGCGAACCACTTGATTTTGAACATGGTTGGCCATCTGAAAGCACAACCATAATGCAAAGGCATCAGAATTTCAAGGGAAAATTGGACAGCATAACAGCTGTAAATGCTCAGAAAAAGATTTGAGTCATCCACAACAGTTCGCAATACCACTCAACAGTATCATATCAAGATTCTGATCCAATTAGCAACATACTAAAGTAGTAGAACTGAACTGGGGCTTGTAACAACAATCCTATAAGCTACTACGGATTAGTAACACGTGAACCTGATAGAAGAAGAGAGCCTAGTCATTAACCCACGTTGAATGAGAAGAGAATGACTCAGATCAGAGGCATAGGTAAAGGAGTAAAAGAACCTTACGTTCCCTCCCACAATCAATTCCCCTACATATAACTAGAGCATTTCTAGACTCGACATCGACCAGTTTGGCTCAACAAACCTACAGGCAGTCCGGCTCTGATACCAACGCTGTCAGGACCCCGATTCCAAGTCACATCGATCTAGCTAGTAACACCTCATATCACTTTGCGGCCTCACGCACGGTATCCCATGGGTGACGCCTTACCATGGCCCGGGACCGTTTGCGCCTTTTGGCTCACGTATATGACAGTGTCGCTAGCATCCATATGACAGAGAACCCGGGCCGACATGGCTAGTCGTGAACCCAAAGCGGCACAGACCTATGGAGACAGGCATACATGAATCACATCGAACATGTCGGTCATCAACGAGTGATTCCGGGCTGTAGCACTGGGCTAACAGGACTGCGGGGAACTCCGGGCTATAGCAGGCTAGGCAGGACTCCGGAAGTCACCGTGTGACATTTCCCCGAAGGGACAGACATAGGGACGAAGTGAAACACATGCCGGCCAGTCAAGTGTCCTGAGCAGTAGTGCTGGGCTAGCAGGACTCCGGTGAACCGGGCTGTAGCGGACTACTATAGCTCGAGGAACACTAGACTACATTTCCCCATAAGAAAGGCTGTCAAAGATAAACAACTAGATCGTCGGATCCCACTCATACCAAGCATTTCAATCATACACACAATATGCCTGATATGAGTACATACAACATGGCATCACAACAAAACTCTACAACTCAAGTACTTTATTTAAAGGCTCCAGAGAGCCATACATAACATGTTCATACAGATAGGGGTCACATGACCCGACACTCAAATCATACAAACATACAAGCACATGCGGAAGCAACTAGTCTGGGTACAGACTCTAGAAAGAAAGAAGGCATCTCGAAGCCTGTCTATCTACATAGGCCCTCCATGGCCAGGGTCACCACCTGGGTGGCTAGTCACTCGTCAATGTCAAGGTCTACATAGAACCCATCGGAGGGGGCAGTGTTGTCGTCTGAAAACAATAAATAAGCAAAACATGAGTACAAAGGTACTCAGCAAGTGTTACATTAGAACCTACTATACATGCTTATTCTCAAGAAGGCGGTGGGGTTGATGCAGCAAGCCAACTTTGACTCTTGGCTAAGCTATCCTACGGAACTTCACCAGTAAAATAGTTTTCGCACACGAGTCCACTACTCACCAACACAATACTCCACCGGGGATCCTCCCTCTTCATCCTACGAGAGGGCCATCCTCGGTACTCACACTTTATCTTGAGTCTTTTAGTACTATCCATTAACTTGTCTATGAACTGTATATGCAACCAAGTAGTCCTTTGCCGCGGACGTGGCTATTCGAATAGTTTTATACCCTGCAGGGGTGTACTTCGTCACACATGTTTCCACCACTTAGCGTCTGCACACGACATGTGCTCGGCAGACTTCAAGCGAAAACCGACGTGGGTGTAGACCACGACCTGACTAACCTCACAAGTCTCTAGTCCAGGTTTATCGCCTATTCAGGTTCCATCCGCAAGGAAATCCGGCCGGGGTGTCCTCAACGGCCCCAAACGATGTGAACAGGGTTCTCGCGACACCAAACGGGTGACTCGGTACACCGTGCCACGGTGTATCTACCGCAACATAGCCCACCCCTAGGGTCAGCGCTACGCACGGCCGCCAACACGTGTCCTACAAACACCAGAAACTAGTTGCAACTCCTGGACAGAGGCGAGAGGGGTCAGTAAGTCGAGCGGGGTCATATTTCAGGGCCCAATGTGTGGTAGTAGCTGAATCTTAAATCACGCATACAGATCTTAGTGCTTAGGGACGGCCTCAATGAAACAACCCACCATGTACTCCTACATGGCCTCTCATCGATACCTTTACCAAGACATGTTCAACACATCCCTCACATTACCGGCATAAGCATTTCACTCTAGCCCATCTCCCAGATGAACCAGACCAGACACAACTCTAAGCATAGCAGGCATAGCAAGGTAAGAATCACATACATGGCTCAATCAACTCCTACACATGCTAGTGGGTTTCATCTAGTTACTGTGGCAATGACAGGTCATGCAGAGAATAAGGTTTCAACTACCGTAGCACACAGCAGTTTGAATTGCGTTGTCTTAATGCAGTAAACAAGAGCAGAAGCGAGAACATGGGTTTGTATTGGAATGATCAATGGTTGCTTGCCTGATGGAGTGGTAGTGGGATACTGCCCTTCAGTTGGATACTCGTGGATATCCTCGGAGGCAGAAGCTACCACGAAGAACACATCGTAATACAATCAACACATGACGATATGCAACAAAATGATGCATGCTATGACATGGCAATATGAATGTGTCTTGGCCTAATGCAAGTTATATTAGAAAGGAATGAACTCATTTGAATCAAAGATTCAAATATTAGCTCATTAAACATGGCCTTAATAGTGCTTTTCCTTATTCTGCCTAAACAGCAAGGTAACTTGTTTTGTCATGCATGAAACCATTACAGTTGGATAGATTGAATTTTTCTGATAATTTTTCATATATAATTTATCTCATTTGGAGCTATGGTTGAATTTCTATGAATTTTTGAAGTTTGAACTATTTTTTGGAATTTCCTAAGTAAGAATAAATCCAGAAAATCAATTACTGCGTCAGCATTGCGTCAGGGTGACGTCAGCAGGTCAAAGGCGCCAGCCCAGGTCAAACCTGACTGGTGGGCCCCTTCTGTCAGCCTCTCAGCCAATTAGCAAAATTAGATTAACACTAATTAGTTGTCAGTGGGGCCTGGGCCCACATGTCAGTGACTGATTTAATTAAAATTAATTAAGACTAATCCTAATTTAGTTAGCCGACCGGCCCCACCTGTCATAGACATAGGGGGGGTCTTCTTGGGCCCACCCAGGGGTCAAACTGGGTCAACTCACCAGCGGCTCGACGCCAGCGAGGCCCGAGACGGCGGAGGGCTTCGGATTTGGTCCTCCGGTGACCAAATCGGCAACGGAGACGTGCTACGCGTAGCTGGGGCTCGTGCGCATCTAGTGGGGCAAGTGGGAGGAGCACCGTGCTCAGTGAGCTCGCCGGAATCGAGCTCGTGGCGGCGGCCGGAGTTCGGGCGAGGTCGGTTTCGAGGCTACGGTGCATGGGAGGAAGAACTCGTGGTGGCTACGGGTCCCTGGTGCTGTGCTGAGCACGGTGAGGCGCTCGGACGCGGTATTGCACGGCCGTAGCCACGACGGCGGCATGGCCGGCGGCGAGGAGCGCTCGGGCTCGGAGGGGGCGGTGGCTACGAGGCGTAATCGAGCACGGGAACTAGGGGGAAAGGAAGAGGAGCTCACAGCGGAGTCGGAGAGGGGGTCAGCGGGCTCGGGGAGGTCCTGGCGGCGGCGAATTCGACCGGAGATGGCTCGGGTGCCCGATGTTGATGATGAGGGCGAAGGCGGCGATGCAGGGCCTCCGGCGATGCGTGGCTCGGTGGGGAGGACGAGGGAGTCGAGGCGGAGCTAATGGGCTCGTCGGAGGGGCGAGGGGGTATCTGTGGTGGCAACTACGGCGATCGGCGGCGAGGTACGCGCCCGGCCGTCGCGGGAGAGAGAGAGAGGGAGACGAGGGGGAGAGTGAGCGAGTGCGAGAGGGAGACGTGGAGGGTCGCGTGGCACTTCAGGGCGTCTCCCGGGCGTCGACGGAAGCAGGAGGTGGCTGGCGCGAGGAGGACGACGACTGGCAGCGCCAGCAGGCTGGGCCGAGCCAGGTGGCTGGGCCAGCACAGGTAAGGCCCAGGTGGGCTTCTTTCTCCTCTTTTTTTTATTTAGTTTCTGTTTTCTATTTAACTGCAACTGTTTAGCTTTAAATAAAATACTAAAACATTTCCAAAAATCCTGAAAATAAATGTGGCCTCTGTTTAGATTATTTCTAACAGGAAACATTTATTCCCAGAATTTTTTGAGCATTTAGATTATTTTATAGCATTTAAATGCCCAAATTCAAATACTTATGATTTAATTCAATGACCTTCTGTTGACCTAGAAAATTGTGCACCAATTTTGCCAGAGGTTCTAACCTAAGACAAAGAGGGTGAACTTTTTAGAA
>NC_053027.1:355834501-355896863 GCF_003073215.2 Triticum urartu | reverse complement strand
GACCGGGAGCGGGCTCTGCGGGCGGTTGCACCCTGCATCACCAACGTCGTGCGCCTCGAGAAGCAGAGGGACTTCGGTGGTGTTTAGGCGCCCTCTGCATGGGCATGTCCATGTCTCGGCGCAACATGACCGTTGGATCAAACTCAGACGGTGCAGATCAGTCACTGTAGCACAAAGCGTGTGGGTGTGTTTGGTTGCATTCTCATCTCAATATAGTTGTTTCCTCTTCGTGTATTTTTGTCAACCTACTAGTGTGGACTCATGCACCCTTCATGCACTCTGCCAAACACCCAAAAGTGGGTCGAGAAGGGAACTTTTGCTCCCATCCCGTGCACCCTTCATACACCCTGCCTAACACTATTCGTGCTTCATATGGTTCATGTTTCATGGAGTACTGTAGCACCGTACTCTCCGTGCGCTGTGGACCTAGTTCTGTTAACATTGATCTCACCATTCATTCTCAACCGGACAGTCAAAAAAGCGGTACTATGTTACATATAGGAGTAGTTAACATGCGCACAACATCATTTGTTATCGTCATATCTTACTACACTAGGAACAAGATTGTGTAGTACTAACGTATGAACCATTGCACATGCCTAGTAGTAGGAGCATTGTGTATGTTCAAGTGGCTGTCGTGTTTCGCACTCCTCCGTCGTAAGAGTGGAAACGCTTGCTGTAATCATTTTTTTCTTCAGAAAAACAGTGGACACGCTCTACCGTGCGGATCCTCCTCCAGCCATGCACTAAATTACTCACTTTCGCCGACGTGTGGGACAACCAGCACCTGGGTCCACCAGCCATGCACTAAATCACTACGTAGTAGAGTGCCGGTAGACTACCCCGATCGAACTGCCGCAGTAGTGCCTAATGAGCCGTCAAATCACAAAACCCCCTCCTTTCTAGCAGTAAGTTGGACGGACGAAGCAACCATCATTTCACTCTTCTCTCTCATCTTCCTCTCTTGAAGAAAACCCCCACTCGCTTCGCTTCTCCCTCATCTCGTTACTCCTTTCACTCTTCTCTCTCAGCTTCCTCTCTTGGATGGATGCCGGAGCACCGGCCAACGTGATGTCTATGGCTCTGGCCAAAACCGTCGAGGCTCATGGTACGAAGAAGCGCAAGCACCCCGCCGAGACTACCACAGACAAGCTCAAAGCCATCGCCCTGTCCAAGCCCCCCTCTCCGGGATCCCTCATTAAGCAAGTCCAGGTAGTGTCTCTTGTTGATGATCTTTTTCTCGATCTTGATCGTGTTTTTTCATCTAACACGCGGTACTAGTACTGGTAGTACAACTTTCTGGGTGATCTTGCATGTGATTTTAGTGTGCCAAATGACGGCTCTAAATTCCTCTTTTGACCAAAACATGCGAGAGGTTGACATTGATTTCTTATAGATTACTTTCAACTACTCCCTCTGTCCCAAATTTCTTGTCTTAGATTTGTCTAGATACAGATGTATCTAATACTAAAATGTGACTTGATACATCCGTATCTAGACAAATCTAAGACAAGAATTTTGGGACGGAGGGAGTACTTTATGAACATCAATGCTACATTTTAAGAGGGTATATTTGCCTCAATAACTTGTGTTATGGATATTGCATGTAATCCCTCTGCTCTCATGCCTTTGAAGACATGTTCTAGTGTCTTTGTTCACTCATTTATGTGCGTATATGTAGTCATATATGGAGTATAATATCGAAAATCATCTTATATTTCTGAATGGAGGTAGTAATAAAATATGGTTTATGTTTGAATTAGAACCAGGTCCGCGGTGGAGATGAAGTTCTCAAAGTCATGCCGTGTGAACTAGAAGACCTGGTGATGAGTTCTACTACTGAACTATCCAGCTGATGTGTCCTTGTCGCCACGTGTCCTGGACTAGTGTTTTCCTGTAGCATTGTTGTCAGGCGTGTTCTCGAGGTTGTACTTGACCACAACAATTTCCTGGATGTGCCTTCGATTACGAATGGTGTGGTTCTTGTAAAGCTTCCCAACAAATCTGATGCGGCATGTCTTCATCATCATGTTTATGAGTGGAAAGACCACTCTGTTAGGTTCTCCAAGGTTGACAAGATGGTGATGGTGCATGTAGACATCTCACACGAAGTCCATGGCCTAGTCAGTTATGCGGGGTTCATCCCCTAGGTCGGTGGCAAGAAATAGTCTGCAAAGTTTAGTTAGTGCAACTTTGCTTGTCTATAGTAAGTACTAGTGTTCAGTACTTGATTTGTGTTTGTGAACCCTGTATTGTTTATTAGTATTGTCGCTTTTGGTCTGTGGTCAGTCCTGAGAATGGTCTATGTTAATGTTTGTCCACTCAATTCAGTATGTATATTTTGAAGTATCCAGATCATATTTTTTGTGAGGACGGTTTATCAATTATGGTTACACTCCAATATCTGTATGCATTGCAGGGTTTATCGCACCCACCAGGATTTCCAGTCCCATGGATGTTCGGTCCATACGGTTTTTCACGACCTTTGGACTGTCCTACTTGTGCGAGTAGGCGGGGCCCCTGCATGCCACGTGTAGTTGGACGATCAATCTTCTGTTTAGTACTTCAACATAGTGATTTCCTGGTAAGGATTCACTCATGTCACATCAAGTAAATCTTATTGATTTATTGTCTAAATCTTATTGATTTAATGTCATGTTTTCTTTCTTTTCCTGCAATTTTACGATGCAGGTTTTGCCATGTGACATTCATCACAGAATAAACCGTTTGGTTTGCTCTACGATGGCTATTTTTGCAGGTTTCAATTCTTATGTCATGTCAGTAACGAAGGCACTGTCCATCACTTATATTACTAGAAAAAATTGGATCAGTCTGTTGTCTGAGTACAAGCTGAATCCCTATGATGAACTGCAGTTTGGTTTAACAAAAATGCCACAATTAGTCCTTCTCGCGTTTAAAAGAAATGAAGAAAAAAACTGGATCACAGTCACGGATCCTAATCAAGTTAGAAAGCTGATCATAGCAGACCAGACATTATCGCCGCTGTCTCGCACACATCGAGTGCACCGACAGTTGCTCTAGCACTGACAGCGGCAGCAGCTCAGTCTGATCCAGCTGAGGATTGGGCACCGACCGCGTCAGCGGATCAGTCTGATCTACCGGAGGATTGGGCATCGACACCGGCACCTGCTCCGACACCGGCACCAGCTCTACAAGGAGCACCATCTTCGGCAGCAGCAGCGGCTTCGGCACCTGCACCAACACTTGCACTTGCATCTGCTCCAGCCCGTGCAGTTGCACCGGCAACAGACTGGGCTGCAGTTCGCACTTCATATACCAAAGTCCTTACAAAAACCGACATGTCCACCTTCTTGGTAAGCATTGGCCGCCAAGTGCTTCGTTATTTTTTCTTTCCATGTTGTTTCACATGATTCACTTACTATGCGCAGCCAGCTCTAACTGTTTGGGTATGTCTTGTTTGCAAACAGAGAATTCCTAGAGCAACGAGGGAGTCGTTCAACAATCCAAGCGATCGCGGCCAAGTTTCTCTTACTATGCGCAGCCTTGGTGTGAATGAACCTGCTCAATATACCGTAAGTACAAAGGATGGTTGCATGATGATTCATGCTAAAGGATGGTCAAGGTTCAAATCTAAATCATATCTTGCGGTAGGGGATGATGTCAAAATTGAACTTTCTCGGCAAGGAGAGCTGGTCCAAATCAACTTTGAAATTCTTCAGTAGCAGCACGCAACTGCCGAACTGATCAATCCTCCGAGAGATTTTGATGTAATAATCTGGCATGGTGAAACAAGTGTCCTATGTGTATAAGTAGTACGACAGTATTATTTATCACATGGTATATCATTGATAGACTTGCAACTCTGATTGCTGGTTAGGAACTGTCATTCGATTTCATTCCAATAGCTGTCGTGCTTTATTAAATTTTGTGTATTTGCCTTGCGACAGCATCTAAAACCAGCACCGTACCGATCGCTTGCAATATGAAAAGCGCTGAGGTAGAACACATGGGCCCCAAACATGCAGGGTCAGCCTGCGGCCCAAAGTCCAGAACCTTGAGCCTATCTGAGTATTATATTCTCAACTGAACCCCCATAAAAAAAGCTGAACCCCCATAATGCCCGTGCGTTGCAGAGGGAGTATATTTCTCGGCAAGGTGAGCCTGTGATATAAAAGATTTGTATATTTCTTTACAGAGAGAGTATCTCTCTGTCAAAAAATATATTTATGTGTAACTAGTTACTCCTGTCTTTCTACTTCCTTTCGCTGATATGTGGGGCAACCGGCAACGGGGTCCACGTGCCATATGCACAAATTAGAGTGCACAACTTCACGGTAGACACACGTCGGTCGTAGCGCCGCAGTAATGCCCAATGAGCCGTCAAATCACAACCCCCCCTTTCCAGCTTTAGCAGTAAGTTGGACGAACGAAGCAGCAATATTTCATTGGGCCTGAATCCGCTTCTCCCTCGTCTGCTTGTTCAGAGAAAACCCCCTCTCGGTGATTGCATAGGGTTTTCTCATGGAGAACCAGGTACGAATTCTTCATCCATCCCCGATAAATCCAAGTCCCTTGGTCGTAGGTAATCCTAGGATGGCAGCCGCCGCCGTTGACGCATTTTTCTTCCTACTGAATCTAGTGTGTTTCATTTGCAGTGCCCAAAGTGCGAGTACCCTATAGGTTTCTGTGACCTCGGCGAGATGCCACACTTGTTCCTTCTCATCCTAACACAGCATTTTGAAACGCGCACAGTATGTTCCTAGAATCCTCTTTTCTATTCGGGAGGGTGGGGGTTTTTTGAACATGCTGTGTTCTCATATTATTTTTCCTGCATTGTATTATTTGCTCTGCCAGAACACATGTACTCAAGATGCTTGGCCTTATCATAACTGAATACACTTGTTTAATGGTCACAGTGAAGACAAGCCATGGATATAAGTTCCGAGTTGGGTTCATGAACCAAGAAGATCGCTGCTTTTTTTATGGCCGAACTTGGATAAACTTTCTCAAGTGTTACAGACTGAAAGTTGGCGCACGAATGTTGATGGAAATAGCAGAACCTTGTCTCATCTTCACTGCGATCTTCCACCCCGACGTCTTTCCAATTGTTCATCCATGTTAGTTTTGTATCTGGTTCTTGCTTGTTGCCTCGATTACTTCTTAATCCACCTATTCTGTCTAACTAATCACAATTTAACTTTAGAAGTAGCAACGAATCTCTCACTAAGATGCTACTTCTAACTAATATTTTCTTATAATTGGTGGCACGTGTAGGTTTTTTTAGAGTTAAGCAGTCTGCTCGTTTGTTACTCTGTAATAACTCGGCTGTTACTAACGGCACTGAAGTTGACTGGATCGACATCCACAAGTTCCTACACTTTATTGATCATCTTGAGGTCCTTGTGGGGTGTTTCAATGGTGGAAGGCCACATGGGATATGTGTGCCACTGCTGCACTCGTTGAACAGGTCCAACTGTGTCGAGAAACTTATGGTACGAGCTGTTTTCTGTTATATATGTTGTTCATAAACTATTTCTTATACACAGTTTTACAGCTATGATCTTCTTGAAACAGGAACTGCCGAGTTCTATTGTTCCTATACAGATGCCTGACCATGGTCAGGTCAGACTTGCGCTTGGTCACAACATGATGTTTATGTCGACCTACTCAATTCCCCTTGGAGGTGAAAAGATACTTATTCATGGGTGGTCTCAAATAATGAAGGCCCGTCCATCTTGGAGAATAGGACAGAAGATTATGTTCATGCTTTTCCATGGCTCTAAAGCGAATATCCTGTTTATTGACCATGTTGCGAGATGAAGCCGCTTTCAGAAGGTTGTGGATGCGCGGGGTGGTGCCTGGGCCTTGTCCTGGGGCTTGGCGGCCTCACCCTTGGTTAACTGTAGGCAAAGTAGCACTGTTCGAGGCGTGCTTTGTACGGTTGAACCTGTATAAGTACTCATACTGCTTTCAGCTTTGGTTGTTAAGTGCCCCTGCTAGTTTCAGTTAAGGTTGTTAAGTACTCCTGCTGCTTTTACAGTCTGTCGTGTTTCATCAGTCCTGTCTTCCTCCAGCCACCAAAACCAAACCAGCACCGGCGGGGCCGCCTGCTTCCGCCTCCCACGGCTAGCTGTGCCTCAGCGCACGCATCGCCGCCCCACCGTCTCCTAAATCATTAACGCCGACGTCCTCCGCGCGCTTTGGTGCGCTCGCCGCGGCGCCGCCCTCTCGCGTTGTCAACATGGTCAACAAACAACAGGAATTGGCAGAAGTACATGGAGAGGATGACAGTAGGGGCCCACCACGTCAGCGTATGAAAAAATAAAATGCTTCCTCCTAGTGTTTTCCTGACATCTAGGACCCATGACATTGTGAGCGTATATAGTCAATAGACAAGAGAACAGCACAAGATCGGCTGACACCTGGGACGTAGCTACTCGAGCAGTATTTTTTTTCTTTGGTATTGTTGAGATGGAGCAGGGTTTGAACTGGGTTGTGGCCCGTCTAGCCCAGGCTTATATTTTATGTTCACCATGTGACCAGCCCAGCTATTTTTTCTTTGTGAAAATGAGCCAAGTTTATTTTTTCTGAAGAATACCCAACCCAGGCCTACTTATTTTTCTATGCCCTGATGGGCTGCAACTCTTTCAAGACGCCTGCAAATCTTGAAAGTAATATGAAATGGGTTGTAAATATAAAAACAGATGACAAATTGGCAATTACTTTATAATTTATGAATTTTTTCACATTTTCATATTCCTATTTCACTGGGCATTAACCTAATTTAAATATATCTTCAAAGTACTTTAAATCTGGCTTGACATTTCGGTATTAAAAATAGTTTGGAACCCATAGAAATATGCGAAATTGGCCCTGGCCAACCAAAAAAATGACTGCAATAAATTGCATAAGAAGTTGCCATGAGCTATATATAAATTATTAAAAAAAGAGGGAGTGTTTTGACTTGTGAACCTGTTTAGTTGACGCGTATGCAAGATTTTTTTAGTTATTATATACGTCAACAAACGATTCTAGCAGACGTAACCGTTGGATGTCAATCCAACGACCGTCGTGTTTCTTCAATCTCTGATCTTCTTGCTCCAGCCGCCAAAGCAGCGCCGGCGGGACCGCCTACTCCCGCCTCCCATGGCCGGCTGTGCTGTCGCGCAGGCCTCAACGCCCCCCTACTACTCCCACCGCTGGCCAGGGCATCCCTCTACTCACCCACACCCCCTGTTATTCTGCGGCGACGGCAGCCCCACACCGCAGCCGAACCGGTGAACCCTCGTACTCCTCTCCGCGCGGGCTTCCACTATCGCGTCTTCCCCGGCTCCGCGTCGTCCCCTTCCTAGGCCTCGCCGTCGTCCACCGCCGTGGTGCTCTCGGCGCGGTGTGGTCAATGTGGTCAATGACCGCCTTCCATCGGAAGAGTACTGTACAAGGAGAGGCTGACAGCTGGGTCCACGGCAGCCGCAAGGAAGTGCCTCCTTATTACGTGGAAAATAATTATTCCTCCACCTGACAGCAGGGACCCACCGGACGAGCCACCAGTATTTCGCGAAAAAAACAATTCCCCCTGACTGCTGGGACCCACAGGACGGGCCACCGTATTTCGCGAAAAAATGTTCCCCCCGCTGTCAGCTCAGACCCACCGAAAGTGCCTCCTTATTATGCACAAAAAAATGAATACCCCCTGCTAGCTGGGACCCACCTTGGTGGGAGGCTGACTTGTGGGCCTACTAAGTTGACTAGGACGGAGGCCTTTGTCAACTTTAGTCAATATATGAAGGATTCTAGCTCCAGTGACCGTACGATGTCCATCCAATGGCCGTAGTGCTTCTTCAACCTCTGGTCTTTTCGATCCAGCCGCCCAAAGCAGCGCAGGTCGTGCCGCCTACTCCTGCCGCCCGTGGCCGGCTATGATGCCACGAAGGCCTCACCGCCCCCTACTACTCCCACCGCTGGCCAGGCCATCCCTCTACGCACCCACACCCCCTGTTATTCTGCGGCGATGGCAGCCTCACACCGCAGCCGAACGAGTGAACCCTCATACTCCTCTACGCGTGGGCATCCATTGCCGCGTCTTCTCCGGCTCCGCGTCTTCCCCTTCCTAGGCCTCGCCATCGTCCACTGCCCTGGTGCTCTCGGCGCGACGTGGACAACGTGGTCAAGGAATGGCTTCCATCGGACGTGGACTGTACGTGGAGAGACTGACAGCTGGGTCCACGGCCGCAGCAAGGAAGTGCCTCCTTATTACGCGCAAAATAACTATTCCTCCACCTGACAGCGGGGACCCGCCGGACGGGCCACCGTATTTCGCAAAAAAAAACGTTTCCCCCTGACTACTGGGACCCAACAGCTACATCTTCGCACGCAAGGAAGTGCGTCCGAAAAAAAATGATTCGCCCCCTGACTGCTGGGACCCACCAGCTACATCTTCGCATGCAAGGAAGTGCGTCGAAAAAAAATGATTCGCCCCCCTGACTGCTGGGACCCACCAGCTACATCTTCGCACGCAAGGAAGTGCGTCCGGGCAACAAACAAAACAAAACGATTCCCCCCTGACTGCTGGGACTCAGCAGCTACACCTTCGCACGCAAGGAAGTGCGTCCGAAAAAAAACGATTCGCCCCCCTGACTGCTAGGACCCACTACATCTTCGCAGGCAAGGAAGTGCTTGACAGTCGGGACCCACCTGGTCAAAGCGTACGTAGCGTTGTCATTCTGGTCGCGAACGTGTACGTACATATATACTGGTCGATGTAGAGGTGCGCACGTGTCGTAGTAGAGGCGCGTACGTGTCGTAGTAGAGGCGCGCATGTAGCATGTACACGTACGTACAACGGCCAGGGTGCAAGAAGGAAAATATGGCCACATATGTACATACGGGCAGGGTCTCGAACGCCTACTCACGCATATGTACGGCCAGGGCTCGTGTACATGGCTGGGTCGGAACGGAGAAACAGCGTCGTTGTCATGTTCATGGGGAGGCAACGGAATGTGTCGTGTTCATGGGGAGGCAACGGAATGCGTCGTGTTCATGGGGAGGCAACGGAATGCGTCGTGTTCATCGGGAGGCAACGGAACGCATGGGAGCCAACCGGCTGGGTCGAAACGGAATGCGTGGTCGTGTTCATCGGGAGGGCTTGGACAGAACATGCGATGGAAATGAGGCCTGGCGTACCGCAAAACGGAGGAAACGGCCTTGTGTTCGACCGGCCATGTTCGAAACGGGATCCTGTTCATCGGGAGGGGTCTGGCATACCGCAAAACGAAGGAAACGGACCTCCTACGGTCGAAACGGGGGTCCTGTTGATCGGGAGGGGTGTGGCGTACCGCAAAACGGAGGAAACGGACTTGTGTTGGAGCGCTATGGTCGAAACAGGGGTCCTGTTGATCGGGAGGGGTGTGGCGTACCACAAAACGGGACTCCACGGGATACTATTCATCTCCACCGTCGACCTCCTCCAGCCTCCACAGGCTCCTGTTCATCCAGCCTCCACCACGTGCTACTCCACCGGCTACTGTTCAACCACCCCTCCACGGGCACCCCTCCACCGTCTACTGTTCATCCAGCCCTCCACACCACGGGGTCCTGTTCAACCACCCCTCCACGGGCACCCCTCCACCGTCTACTGTTCATCCAGCCCTCCACACCACGGGGTCCTGTTCATCCAGAGGAAACGCCACCGCTCACCGTTCATCCACCCCCCCCCCCCCCCCCCCCCCCCCCCGCAATGCTCACTGTTCATCCAATCGATCGGCTTCAGTTAGCAGCAGTAGGGAAGGAATCGCTCGATCGGGTTCTGTCGTGGGTTTGTCACGGCAGATGTCCTCATGGAAGGACTTAGTCGTGGAGCCATCGCAACGGGTTAGCTTAAAGGGGTTAAACCGGACAAGGGGACACGGGGAGTTTATACTAGTTCGGCCCCTTCGATGAAGGTAAAAGCCTACGTCTAGTTGTGATTGGTATTGCTAGGGTTTCGACGACCAGGGAGCGAATCCACTTTGACTGGCCCTCGAGTTGTCGTTTTCTGTCCTCAAACCATGGTCGGGCCGTCCCTTTATATACACAGGTTGACGCCCGCCGGTTTACAGAGTCCCGAGGCCAGATCATAGAGATGTCCAGCTCGGTGACGGTGTCCTGGACTAGGGGGTACTCACCACGTCGTCTCCCGATCTATTAGATTGGGCCGAGGCCCCCATGGCCGTATACTCATGGGCCAGTTCGGACAACTGCCGCATACAAGGAAGATTCCACAAGACTTGGTGATCAAGACAAGGACTTCTCCCCACCGGCGTATTCGTCTAGGACTCTTGTTAACCTAGGCCTCTGGTGCATTATATAAACCAGGGCCAGGCTAGTCGATAGAGAATATACAACTCCATAATCAACTCCATATACAACAATCATACCATAGGCTAGCTTCTAGGGTTTAGCCTCCTTGATCTCGTGGTAGATCTACTCTTGTACTACCCATATCATCAATATTAATCAAGCAGGACGTAGGG
Organism: Triticum urartu; assembly: GCF_003073215.2. Classification (NCBI taxonomy): domain Eukaryota; kingdom Viridiplantae; phylum Streptophyta; class Magnoliopsida; order Poales; family Poaceae; genus Triticum; species Triticum urartu. Next base: position 355,886,370 of record NC_053027.1, on the reverse strand, counting down.
TTTTACCTCCATTAAGAGGGCCCGAACCTGGGTAAAACATCGTGTTCCCTGCCTCCTGTTACCATCCGGCCTAGACGCACAGTTCGGGACCCCCTACCCGAGATCCGCCGGTTTTGACACCGACACTCGGTCTCTATTCCTCTAATTTACAATACAAGTTTACATGATAAAGTCGGTTCACATCTACAGGCTTTAATCTATCTTTGGGCCTTGGACCTTCTTAAAGCACCAGTATCTTCTCATCTTCATGGGCTTCAATCTTCATGGAGCTAATCCGGCCATGCCTAGCCGGTTTACCTCCAGTAACTATATCCCCAACATTAGGCCCCAGATTGATTTGAACCTGTTCATGTCAATCTCCAATACTTTAGAAAAATTCTTGCTCTGGCACCTTTGTATAAATCTGGTAAATCATCGTGACATCATCCTTTAAATCCACAACCAATCGTTATGACATCATCTACCCGTTGAAGTCGAAGATGCCCTTCATTAATGATCGTTTCAACCCTCGAGGCGTCATCCTTAATAACTATCCATTTCGAGCTCCTCGAATTACGCACCTGTCACTTATCGGGTCACCTTATAAATAAGACCACGGGCCCTTCTCTTTATCCCCTTCGTCTCCGCTTCCTTCTTCTTCCTCCTCGCGACATCTCTGTCTCTGAGCGCCGCCGCTACCGAGCTTTTCCACCGTTCCTCCACCGGCCGCTGCATCAACCTGGTTGTACCAGAAAACTGCGGTGCTCCTTTGTCTTTCCCTTTCCCCCTTTGTAGATCTGTTGAATGTTCGTTCTTCGCAGTTTATCAAAGTTCATCGGGGCTCCAGTACGGCTCTGTTCCTCCTCACCTATGGATTTAAAAACTTCACGCTTGATATATTGCGCGTAAATAGCTTACTTTCCGCTACCAAAACAAACCTTTTGTATGCAAAAACCGATCTAAATCATTACAAACTGTTGTGGGTCCAACCCTTGTTAGGTCAAAATATTTTTGCTTTCCTATCTTCAGTAGATCCAAAATTTCCATGCCCTCTTGCGGAATCTATTTCTCCTTACTTAGTCATTTTACCTTGGGTCTGTATCCTCTTTACCATGTAGGCGGTTTACCCTTGTAAAAACAATCTATCTCATACCATTAGTCCCCTGGTAAACCGGCAAACCCCCTTTACATTCATTGTAACAGTCCGGTTTAACAACACATGTATACGCAGACTAAGGCATAGCCTAGTGGTGGGAAGGGGCTGATGCCTTCCCACCCACCCAGGTTCAAGGCATGGTACTTGCAATTTGGGTTTGTTGCACCAATTATACTGTAGGGGGTTCCCTTACAGTCTTTCTGTCAAAAAAACAACACATGTATACCCTTGATATGACCTTGTCATTCATTATTGTATCAGTCTCCAGTTTACGCTATTTCACATATCTGTATATCTTTATTCCATCGCATCTTGCGTACCACCATGAATGATTTGTAAACCGGCATTTCTTTCTTAGCTTTTTGTTTCACAATGGCCAAACAGTTTTACGCTTGCAACTGGGCTTCTTCCCGGGTCACGGAAGAATAGTTGAACGGAATGGTCAATATCGGCACCTTGCCCAAGAAAACTGAAATTCAATGGCGAGTTCTAGGAACAGAGAATCCTCCTACCCCGAGGTAGGGTGAGGTAGTTGTCTTTGTCGACCACATAGGCCGTGGTTTCAAACTGCCCGGGTCGAAGTTTTTCCGAGATGTTCTTGCCAGTTTCCAACTCCATCCTCAAGATATCAGACCCAACTCGGTGTCCAATCTATGCAACTTCCAAGTCTTCTGTGAAGTGTACTTACAAGAAGAACCAATTGCTAAGCTATTACAGGACTTTTTTCATCTGAACCGGCGAACAAAATTTGTAAATGGTCCCAACACTGAACTTGGTGGTGTCTCTGTTCAAAAGCAGAAAGAAGTTGAATTCCCTCATGCCAAACTGCACAGTCACCTAAGGAATGGAACCAGACTTGGTTCTACTGCATAGATACCTCTCCTGAAGATGAGAACCCTCTTCCAGGCTATCATGATCACCGGCTTTCCAACACTCATCCATTGCCGCAACGTTTAAGTTCCGCGGAACGGGCCAAATATGCCCCTCAACTCGCCAAGCTCCGGGCCTTTATGTCCAACGGTTTATCAGGCGTTGATTTTGTGCGTTGCTAGATATCTTGGAGCATCTTGCCACTAAGCCGCCGCCCTGGTTTAATGTGTGAGTACACAAGTGAATTAGAAGACCCCCAACGCCACATCAACATTCAGTTAACCGATGAAGAGGTCACTGAAGGCGTTAAGAAAATTTTGAATGAACCAGAATCAGTCTGTCGCCAAACCGGCTTGAACCCCTTCTACACTCAAAATAAACTGCCTGTTGTAAGCACTATGCTTCCTTTTTATCTTTGATACCTTTAAATTGTTCAACTTGTAAGCTTTCTTCTGTTTGTGTATAAACAGGGTGATGATCCCTTCTGGAAGCAGAAATTCGCAGATAAAGCGGCAAAGCCATCCCGTCCCAAAACCAAAGCCGTCAAGCGAACCTCAAAGCGGAAAACAGCCGAACGTATCAACATGGAACTTGATGAAGATGTAGAGGAACCGGAAGTTGAGGTAGAACTTGACTCCCTTGGCTCCCTTTTCATGCATCTCATTAACAATGATCTTTATCAGGAGGACGTAGAAGGCAGCCAGGCTGATGATGTAGAGGTAATTACCCTTTCTTCCGGTTCAGACTCTATGCCAACACAAAAAACCCGTCAAGCGGTCCGGAAAGTAAGCTTTTCTCATCCTCTTGCTTACTTGGATCCAACATTTATTTTGAAGACGCGGCAGCATGAAGCTCGCCAGACAACCCGGCACAGCGGCCAACTGGTCACTTCGGCCAGTTTACCTGATACCCCGGTTCGGAAGCACCGATCTGAGGTCTCCCCCACTTCTGACAATTCTTATCCCAAGGCAGGTTATTTCAGACAACCTCTTAATCTGTCTGATTCAAATTATCAGGTGACACCTCCCTCATCCTCTGGCGAGTCAACAGCAACCCTACTCCCTCCTCTCAAAACTGTAGCTGGGCAAGTACTCAAACCCTTTCTTCGAATGTTTTACATATTCTGAGTAATATGCTAAATTTTCACCTCTTTTATTTTTGTTTGCAGAGCCAAAGCCAGACCCAGCAAAAAAGCTTGGGCGAACAATCCGTCTGAAGACCAGGTGGTTCTTGAACAGAAGCAAACAGATGAACCGAACCAAACTCGTGAACCGGAAGGTCCCCATCCTGACGCTAACTTTGATGAGCCACCCCCTCAAGACCGGAATATTAATGAACAAACTGAAGCTAATACTACTGTTCCTGATACTGAATCGGCAGCTCCAATCCAGGTTAGTCCGGTGAGAGTTACTAGCACTCCACCATCACCCACAAAAACTACTGGAGGCCCAGGAGATGACGTTATCATTATTGGCATGGGCCACAACTCTCCTGGCCATCCTATAATCTTGTCTAAACATAGCGCCAAAGAAGAGCGTGCTCCCTTGGAGAAGGGTAAATGGAGCACTGATTTGTCAAGTTATGCTCATCTCAACGCTGAAGAACTCCATTCTGGTTTTTTAAACCGTCTGCACTCAGACCGAGATTATGAGGTCGGTTTGGTGAACTTGATGAAGGAACGCTATGAGGTATTTTCATCTCCCTTTATTTCTTGATTCCAAAGTTGAAACACTAGCCCAAGTAGCCCCCAAGGGCCGTTTTATGATGTTAATCCTAAACCGGGACTTTTTAATCCTCTCCCGCTGACCCTCAAAATGTCAGGTCCTTAGTGAAAACAAAAACCGATACTTTACCAATGTAGTTATGTAGCTTCCATCAGTGTAGCCCTCAAAGGACGGTTTAGCGTTGCGAGGTAATCCGGGTCTTGAATCCATGCGTCAGTTTCGAACAGATGTACATTAGCCCCCAAGTGTCAAGGATAATGCTTGCATTGTTCTTGAGACTTGTAAAAGATGTATTGATAATAGAGCAAATAAGCATTATCCCCCATGTACGAAGTGCATAACTTGTTATACGCTTAGTACTTAGAAAATACGTATCTTGTTGTTGACATATCTTCGCTGTTACAGGCCGAGCTAAGCAATAGAGATTCCCGAATCGCTGACCTGCAAGAGAACGTGAAGTCCCAACAAGAAGAGGCTGTGAAAGCCAAGGAGGACCTGACCAATGCTCTGACAGCTATGGAAAAGCTAAAAGAGACTTTTAACAAGGAGCGTGCTGTCTGGGAAACCGAAAATGTCGGTTTAACCAAAAGAGCTGAGGATGCCGAAGCAGCCCTGAAGCCAGTTGTAGATGAACTAACTGGCTTGAAGTGGCAAATCAACGCCATGACGTCCGCTGTATTTGGTAAGTATCTCCTTAAGCTGTTTGTCCAATTTATGAGATCTCAGTTTGGCTGATATTAAACCATGACAGGCACTCGCATTACTCATCTGGGCGCTGATATGCGGATGAAGCTTAAAGAGGCTTACACCTTAATAGAACAGCTTTACTCTGGATCCCAGCGTGCTATATGCACTACAGCCTACAATAAACCGGCACCAACACTTATAAAAGAAACCCTTGAGAAGCTGGCCATGCTACCAGCCAGGATTACTGAACTGAAGAAGGCAGCTGCAAGAGCAGGAGCGCTGACCGCACTAATCTGGGCCAAGGCATGGATTCTGAATCTTGAAGCGGATGACATTATTAAAGGATGTCCAAGTGTGAAGGAAGACGGTTCAAACTTCAACAATGATGATCTCCGAAGGCTGACGAAGGAAATGCGGCCAATAGCCAGCAAACTGACAGAAGACACAGACTTATCTCATTTCCAGCCGGCTTACGACACTGAAGGGAAAAGACAGCCTACCGAAATCCATGAAGTCGAAGAACTTGTGCCTCCAATCTGTAAGCATACTTACGCTCCTGACATTAACCCCTCCAGCCTTATCCATGAAGAAGCCATGTTTCAAGTTTTAACCGGAATCGATTGGTCAACGGTTGATTTCCAGCGTCTGGGGAGGGATGAAGAATAAGTGATTGCGCCAAATGATCCTCAATCGTCAAGCCGTCCAGACGAAGCATCTTAAACCGACAGACGGTTTACCAGCTATTGTGTGCCACTGCTTTGAAACAATTATTCAATTGGAGCCGTTTTGAAGCTTCTTGTAATAGGTAGCAAAAAACCCCATTATCTACCATGCCCTCGAGCATGTTTATGTTGCTTTGACATGTGGAAAACTTGTTTCACTTTTGGGGATCTATTTATGCATAGCCCATGATGATTTTTGTTCCTGGATACAAGAACTTAAAAGTGTCCTAGTGGTTTACCACCGGACGGGTCATGATGCCCAAAAATATTCAATACTTGGATGGATAATCAAAGTTTGTATTAAAAATAACATCTGCAACATACCTCGTTGGTTGACCAACTGCTTGTATGGGAAAAGCAAAAACACCAATCCGGAGCATTAATAACTCCTGGCCCTCATACCGTTGCATGCAGAAATCATATTGGGCTAAAAAGCCGTTTGAGTTGTTTGTATAAGAATGGTGACATCTAGTCAAAACCAGACCGGAGCAATTTGCTACCGGTTAGAATCTGATCATGTACTGACAACTAAGCGTTGAAAGTCAAGCCGGGTTGTAATGAACACCGGTTTGTCAGAAAAATGTTTATAAATCCTTTATCATAAAAATAGCAAAAATACAAGAAATATGCAAGGCTTTTCATGGGCTGCCAGGCCCTAAATCGAGGCTTTTCATGGGCTGCCAGGCCACTGAGTTATACCATTTTACAAAGCCTTTTTAAGATGGACCTCAATCTTTAACCAATCACCGATTTAACTTTGACAAGTTCAGGGTCCATGGGATTGTCTTGTCAAACGTTTGATGGGTCATACCAGGTTTACCTGGACGGAGTGACTTACTTAAAGAGGCAGGATAACCCGGGGTTTGACGGTTTAAGATTCGTATCTGTCAACCCCATACGACGGAAGGTATCATAATATAGAATGTTGATACTACTTCCCCCATCCATGAGTACCTTAGTGAACTTATATCCCCCAACTTGAGGGGCCACCACTAAGGCCAGATGACCCGGATTGTCAACCTGGGGCGGGTGATCCTCTCTACTCCATAAAATGGTTGCTCAGACCAGTGCAAATACTGAGGCACCGCCGGTTCAACAGAGTTCACCGCCCTCTTGTGAAGCTTCTGATCATGCTTACACAAGCTAGTGGTGAAAACATGATATTGCCCACTATTTAACTGCTTAGGGTTGCTCTGATAACCCGACTATTGTTGCTGCTGTTGGTTCCCCTAATGGTTGTAACCTCCCTGGTTGCCCTGGTTCCCTTGATTGTTGTGTCCGATTTGATTGCCCTGAAATCCTGAACCGGAGCTGCCGCCTCCATAACCCGGCCCGTGGAAACCACCTCCTGAACCACCGTGCGGGCCATTATCGTACTGAAACATATTGGAGTTCTTGAAATCTCACATGATATAACAATCCTTCCAAAGATGTGATGCTGGCTTCTCCTTTGATCCATGCTTTGGACAGGGTTGATTTAGCAGGTGCTCCAAATTGGAGACTGAACCTCCGCCCCTCTGGGGCTGCTTGCCCTTACGGCGCTGACCATTCTCCTGAGCATTGTTGTTAGCCACAAAGTCCAAACTGTTGTCAGCTTTGCGCTTACCATTATTCCCATGGCCTACTGGATTATGCTACTGACCCTTGGTGTTGCCGTTCTTTTTCCCTTTCCCCGGTTTCTCCTCCTCTGAGTCAGGGTCTTTGGTATTATCTGAATCGGCATACTTAACCAAAGCGGCCATAAGCGTTGACATATCATTGCAGTGACGTTTGAGCCTTCCTAACTTCTGTTTGAGCGGTAGAAAACGGCAATTGCCCTCCAACATTAGCACTGCAGTATCTGCATTGATACGATCCGATGAATGCAAAATAGCTGAGACCCGCTTTACCCAATGGGTCGTGGACTCCCCATCCTCTTGGACACAAGCGGCCAGATCCACAATTGACATGGGCTGCTTACAAGTATCTTTGAAGTTATGGATAAACCGGTGCTTCAATTTAGCCCATGATCCGACAGAGTTAGTTGGTAAGCTCTTCAACCAAGTACGAGTTGTTCCTTCCAACATCATGGTGAAGTATTTAGCACATACTGCTTCATCCACATCTAACATCTCCATTGCCATCTCATAGCTTTCAACCCAGGCCTCTGGTTGCAGATCGGCGGTGTAATTGGGTACCTTACGAGGTCCTTTGAAATCCTTGGGCAGTCGCACATTACGCAAAGTGGGGGTGAGACACGGCACCCCTAAGGAACTGAATACCACCCCTGGCTCTACTGAAGCGGTAGGGTGATCCGGAGTAGGTTGACGGGCTCCGCGTAGAGCTGCTAACTCGGCCTCTCGATGCACGCGGCCATGATCCACCACATCATGCGCATTAGCACCTCCCCCTGCCGGGTTTATCCCTCGCGGCGAGTTACGGCGACGTGCACTGCTTGACACAGCCGGTTCATCCTCAACGTGTCTGTTGTAGCTCCGGCTTGGACGGGGGGTGGAATGAATCCTCTCACGATTGTGCGAATAAGCCTGCTGCTAGTTTAGAGCTGTTTAAAGGAGATCTCTGGCCTGTCGTGCCTCAATCGCAACTGGTGATTCGCCGTTGGTTGGGAGGGCTGCCAACTGTGAAGCGGTGGCCACAATGTTGTCCAACGGGTTGGAGTAATGCCCGGGGGGCGTCGGAACATACTGTGGCACAATGTTGTTCTAACGAGGCGGGTCCATCATGCGTGGCTGAACCGGCGCTCCTGTTCCCGGCACATCCGTCTGGTTTAATATTGGCTAGTTACTAGTTCTTGCTCCTGGCGTGTTGAAGAGATTTCTTGGCTGATAACTCGGCGGGAGATGTGATCGGTATCTTCTTCTCATGACTTCCTCTGAAGCATTCTGATCCAGCCTAAGCCGGTAGGCCTGAGCTTCCAACTCGGCCCGTTCTGTAGCCATCCTAGTGTTCTCTGCCGCTAGGTCCGCTTTAGCCTGAGTTATCTGATCTTTCACCTTTGCGATCTCCGCGTTGTGCTGATCTCGGGCTGCTGCATCCACCTCCGTGGCCATCAATGTTGCCAAAGCGTCGAACAATTCAAACATAACTTAAGCCGGAGGTGGCGCAGAGCTCCATGCCCCCGCCGACGTGGCTGTTGCTGAACCGGAGAGCATCACTGCGGCGGTTGATGAGTGGGGCGCTGATTGTGTACCGGCCATGAACATAGCGGCCCGGTTTGGCAGATCAGGGGAGTCTGGAATACTGTTGCCCTTGGAACCTCCACTAATCCGGCCATCCTGCAACTGATAGAGCGATTTGGTTTCTCCAGAAGACTCGTCATCGGAGCAGACAACGGTTTCTCCATCGGATGTCGGTCCGTCCTCATATGCTGCTCCATGGATGACACCCACGAAAACATGCCTTGCCATGGGCTGAACCGGGGAAGGGCTTGCACGCTGAGCCGTCTCGATGATGTCGGTGCCGGTGTCCGGCTCAGGGCCCGGTTCGCCAATCTTGCCGATGAAGACGTGAATCCCACCAAAGGGGACCCGTTACCCGTATTCGATTGAATCGGCCTCGGGGCCCCATCCCGCATTGTCGATGTAGAGCTTGCCGCGACGACTCTTCGTCATCCGGCCCACAGCGTATCCCTTGAGTCCATCAAAGCTGCCCTTCAAGAACTCAAAACCATCGTGCGATAGCCCCACGGTGGGCGCCAACTGTCGTGGGTTTGTCATGGCAGATGTCCTCATGAAAGGACTTAGTTGTGGAGCCATCGCAATGGGTTAGCTTAAAGGGGTTAAACCGGACAAGGGGACACAGGGAGTTTATACTAGTCCGGCCCCTTCGATGAAGGTAAAATCCTACGTCTAGCTGTGATTGGTATTGCTAGGGTTTCGACGACCAGGGAGCGAATCCGCTTTGACTGGCCCTCGAGTTGTCGTTTTCTGTCCTCAAACCGTGGTCGGGTCGTCCCTTTATATACACAAGTTGACGCCCGCTGGTTTACAGAGTCCTGAGGCTAGATCATAGAGGTGTCTGGCTCGGTCTCTATTCCTCTAACTTACAATACAAGTTTACATGATAAAGTCGGTTCACATCTACAGGCTTTAATCTGTCTTTGGGCCTTGGGCCTTCTTAAAGCGCGAGTATCTTCTCATCTTTATGGGCTTCAATCTTCATGGAGCTAATCCGGCCATGCCTAGCCAGTTTACCTCCAGTAACTATATCCCCAACAGGTTCAGTTAACAGCCATCGATCGATCGCTCGGGTTCAGTAACGCATAGCCTGCAGTGCAATCGCTCGGGTTCAGTTAGAGCCCAACGCCTCGCTCGGGTTCAGTTAGTGCCAACGCCTCGCACACACGCGCGTACGTGTACGAGAGAAACGCGCATCGCTCGGCCCCCGACCTCCCACCGTAACCAGAAACTACCCGAAATTTTCCTACCCCTCGCTTCTACCACAGTTTTTTTCCGTCATGGACGGCCCAAAGAATGTCATGCAGCTGCGTCTCCGGCCCGCCTAGGACGAAAAGTCCATTTTCTGGTGCTGTTGCCGGGGAGCATAGCACTATTCTTTGAGTCACTTGGGATTTATATTTGCTTATCATTATGAAGAACTTAAAATTTCCAAGAACCAAGATTTATCCCTCAACTACGAGGGGAGGTAAGGAACTGCCATCTAGCTCTGCACTTGATTCACCTTCTGTTTTGAGTAAGCTTGCGACACCTAAACCTGCTTCTGCTATTCGTTCTGATATGTCACATGTTATTGATGATGCCACTTCTGCTATACATGATACTTATGATGAAACTACTTCTATGCTTGATACTACTGTGCCACTGGGTAAATTTCCTGACGAACAACTTGCTAGGGCTAGAGAGATTGAAAATATTGAATATGATAATACTGATGAAAGTGACGATGAAGACTTGCCTGTTATTCCTAAGGGTTATGTTTTCACTATGTGTTAATGCTTTGTTCTGGTAATCTATTAAAAGGAGGCCTTAATATCCCTTAGTTTCCGTAAGGACCCCGCTGCCACGGGAGGGTAGGACAAAAGATGTCATGCAAGTTCTTTTCCATAAGCACGTATGACTATATTCGGAATATATGCCTACATTAAATTGATGAACTGGAGCTAGTTCTGTGTCACCCTAGGTTATGATTGTTACATGATGAACCGCATCTGGCATAATTCTCCATCACCGATCCATTGCCTACGAGCTTTCCATATATTGTTCTCCGCTTATTTACTTTTCTGTTGCTATTGCTATCATCACTACAAAATACCAAAAACACTACTTTTGCTACTGTTACCACTACTATCATATTACTTTGCTACTAAACACTTTGCTGCAGATATTAAGTTTCCAGGTGTGGTCGAATTGACAACTCAGCTGCTAATACTTGAGAATATTCTTTGGCTCCCCTTGTGTCGAATCAATAAATTTGGGTTGAATACTCTACCCTCGAAAACTGTTGCGATCCCCTATACTTCTGGGTTATCAAGACTATTTTCTGGCGCCGTTGCCGGGGAGCATAGCTCTATTCTTTGAGTCACTTGGGATTTATATCTGCTTATCATTATGAAGAACTTGAAATATCCAAGAACCAACATTTATCCCTCAACTATGAGGGGAGGTAAGGAACTGCCATCTAGCTCTGCACTTGATTCACCTTCTGTTTTGAGTAAGCTTGCGACACCTAAACCTGCTTCTGCTATTCGTTATGATATGTCGCATGTTATTGATGATGCCACATCTGCTATAAATGATACTTATGATGAAACTACTTCTATGCTTGATACTACTGTGCCACTTGGTAAATTTCTTGACGAACAACTTGCTAGGGCTAGAGAGATTGAAAATATTGAACCTGATAATACTGATGAAAGTGACGATGAAGACTTGCCTGTTATTCCTAAGGGTTATGTTTTTGATAAAGAAGCTTCTTTAGCTATTTTAGCTTGCAAAGATAGATACGAACTCAAGAGGTTATTAGCTAAATGGAATCAGCAATCTCTAAATGCTAGAATGAAACCTGACCCTGCTTTTGCTACTTCACCTATCTGTGTTACCGATAAGGATTATGAATTCTCTGTTGATCCTGATATAATTACTTTGGTTTAATCTGATCCTTTTCATGGCTATGAATCTGAAAGTGTTGTGGCACATCTTACTAAATTAAATGATATAGCTACCCTGTTCACCAATGATGAGAGAACTCGCTACTTTTATATCCATAAAATATTTCCGTTCTCATTAAAGGGAGATGCTAAGATATGGTTTAATTCTCTTGATCCTGGTTGTGTGCGTAGTCCTCAGGATATGATTTATTACTTCTCTGCTAAATATTTCCCTGCTCATAAGAAACAAGCTACTTTAAGGGATATATATAATTTTGCGCAAATTAAAGAAGAGAGTCTCCCACAAGCTTGGGGAAGGCTTCTCCAATTACTTAATGCTTTGCATGATCATCCTCTTAAGAAAAATGAAATACTTGATATCTTTTATAATGGACTAACCGATGCCTCCAGAGATTACCTGGATAGTTGTGTTGGTTCTGTTTTCAGGGAAAGAACACGGGATGAGCTGAAATTCTATTGAATAATATGTTGACAAATGAAAATAATTAGACACCTCCGGAGCCAATTCCTGAGCCTATTCCTAAACCAACTCCGAAGAAGAGGGGTATTCTATTTATCAGTCCTGAAGATATGCAAGAGGCAAAGAAATCTATGAAAGAAAAAGGTATTAAAGCTGAAGATGTTAAGAATTTACCTCCTATTGAAGAAATACATGGTCTTAATTTACCACCTGTTGAAGAAACATATGATCTTAATCCTTTACCTATTGAAGAAACTCATGGTCTTGATAACCCGACACAGGTAGTAAACGTAAATTCTCTCTATAGATTTGATGAAGGTGACATCCCTCGTTATAAGTCTGCTAGACAATGCTTAGATGAGTTTGACAATTTCATTGTTAAACAAGAAAATTTTAATGCTTATTTTGGTAGACAATTGAAATACAATTCAAATATGCTTGAACACTTGGGTGATTATATGGCTAATGTCAAAGGTGAACTTAAACTTATTAGTAAACATGCTTCTATGGTTACCACTCAAGTAGAACAAGTACTTAAAGCTCAAAATGATTTGCTCAACAAATTGAATAGTAAGAATAATGATAATACTGTTAGAGTTATGACTAGAGGTGGTAAAATGACTCAGGAACCTTTGTATCCTGAAGGCCACCCTAAGAGAATTGAGCAAGATTCTCAGAGAAATAATATAGATGCACCTAGTCCTTCTAAAAGGAAGAAAAAGAAAAATGATAGGACGTTGCATGCTTCTAGTGAACCTGTTGTTGACACACCTGAGAATCCCAATGATATTTCTATTTCTAATGCTGAAACACAATCTGGTAATGAACATGAACCTAGTGATAATGTTAATGATGATGTTCATGTTGATGCTCAACCTAGCAATGACAATGATGTAGAGATTGAACCTGCTTTTGATCTTGATAACCCACAATCAAAGAATCAACGTTATGATAAGAGAGACTTTGTTGCTAGGAAGCACGGTAAAGAAAGAGAACCATGGGTTCAGAAACCCATGCCTTTTCCTCCCAAACCATCCAAGAAAAAGGATGATGAGGATTTTGAGCGCTTTGCTGAAATGATTAGACCTATCTTTTTGCGTATGCGGTTAACTGATATGCTCAAAATGAATCCTTATGCTAAGTACATGAAAGAAATTGTTACTAATAAAAGAAAGATACCGGAAGCTGAAATTTCCACCATGCTTGCTAATTATACTTTTAAGGGTGGAATACCAAAGAAACTTGGAGATCCCGGTGTACCAACTATACCATGCTCCATTAAAAGAAACTATGTTAAAACTGCTTTATGTGATCTTGGAGCCGGTGTTAGTGTTATGCCTCTCTCTTTATATCGTAGACTTGATTTGAATAAGTTGACACCTACTGAAATATCTTTGCAAATGGCTGATAAATCAACTGCTATACCTGTCGGTATTTGTGAGGATGTGCCTGTTGTAGTTGCAAACGTTACTATTTTAACGGACTTTGTTATTCTTGATATTCCCGAGGACGATAGTATGTCTATTATTCTTGGAAGACCCTTTTTGAATACTGCAGGGGCTCTTATTGATTGCACTAAAGGCAATGTCACTTTTCATGTTAATGGTAATGAGCACACGGTACACTTTCCGAGGAAACAACCTCAAGTTCATAGTATCAACTCTATTGGAAAAATTCCATCGATTATATTTGGAGGTTTTGAATTTCCCCTTCCTAGTGTCAAGAAGAAATATGATATTCTTATTATTGGGGATGTGCATATCCCCGTTGAGGTAACATAGTGTTATTCGAAATTTCTCCGGTTCCATGTTATTCGGAATGAGTTCGTTAACAAGACTTGATCAACCTTGTTAGTGGATTCCTTTTGATGATCATGAGATGGATGAAACTAGAAGGCACAACCTTATGTACCTTCCTTTTACTTTCTGTTATTTATATTAAATAAAATAAAAATAGTATTTTTCTGTCTGTTATCTGAATTATTCGTGCAATATAAAAATACCCCAAAAATAAAAGTTCTCCAAATGCCCTGAAATTTAAATATGATTTTTTTCTAGAATATTTTAGAATATTTGGCACTGATAACACAGCAGGGGGGTCACCCACCTGCCCACGAGGGTGGAGGGCGCGCCCTACCCCCCTAGGCGTGCCCCCTGCCTCGTGGGCCCACGGTGGCCCTCCTCCACTTATCCTTTCACCCACACACTCCTTATTCCTCCCACAAACACGAATATCCAGCTCAAGCATGAGTTCTAACTCATTTTGCTGCCATTTTCGATCTCCTTGCTCAAAGCACCTCTCACAAAACTGCTTGGGGAGATTGTTTCTTGGTATGTGACTCCTACATTGGTCCAATTAGTTTTTTTTCTAGTGCTTTATTCATTGCAAATTTGTCCCGCCTAGGTGACCATGTTCTTGAGCTTGCATGTCAAATTTATATGGTTCCAAGTAGTTTTGATGCATGATATAGGCTCTAGGCACTTGTAGGAGTAGTTGCTATCAATATTATTGAGTTTGGTTTACTTTTATTTTGAAGTTACTAAAAATTTCAGAGTTTTTCAAAAAATGATGAAGAGACTTTTGAGGGGCTCATCGAGCCGAAGCTTGAAGGAAAAGGCACAGAAGCCTAAGTATAATCTGCCTCGCACCGCAGAGGTTCGGTCGTGTGAATGGCCTTCCGATGATTTCTTGAGAGCAGCCGGGATTTATGAAGATTTTTATGAATTGGCTAAGAATGCAGGCCTCACCGCTTTCCTCCACGACCAACGCGATCAGTATCTCTTACTCACAAATATCTTTGTGCAAAACTTTCATTTCCATTCTAGGAGCTCACCACCTACAGTGGAGTTTCATTTATATGATGAGCATAAGGAGATGTCACTTTATGATTTTTGTCGGGTTTGTTTAGTCCCTTTCGAGGGCAAGACAGAGGAACCACATCGCGAGGATGTGGATGGGTTTATTGATACTATCACTGTAGGGGAAACAAGGAAGGTTTCCGTTGCACGAATCACTAGCATACATTTTCCTGTTTTACGCTATTTTGCATTATTTGCTAGTCGTTGTTTAATTGGTCACGGAAACTATGGAAACCTTAGTGTCCCTAATATTATTATTTTGCTCCACGGTTTATTCGGTGATAACTCTGTTAGTATGGGCGGCATTATTGATAAACGGTTAAGTCTGAACCATACAAAGGGCCCCATCTTTGGAGGCATCTATGCTTCACGCCTAGCTGCACATTTTAATATACCTATTAGGCATTATGAGAAGGAAGAAAAAGTGCTGCCTCGTGTTTATTTAGATTATAAGAGTATGGTGGCACATGATTTTATTGTTAAGAATAGGGAAGAAGAGCTTAAATACAAATTGTTCTTTGATAAACATCATCCTGAGACTATTACCCTGCCTGCTCCTTCCTTGTTTGATTTATCTGCAGGGCAGTACCTTGTTCCGTTAGAGGCTATTCACGCCTATCGGAACCCTACATCAGCCACAGAGCCAGAGCCGGAACCACAAGTTGATCCTCCACAACAGTCTAATTACCAGTGGGATCCGGAGATGATTGCCAACCGGTGGCAATCGGAGTCTTCTTCTTCGCAGTACGACCCCAACTATTATTATGGATATCCGCCAGGCCAACCGTGGCCATGGACCAACTTAGGCCAAAAGCCTAAGCTTGGGGGAGTACTTATTTCTCACCGACATTACATTTATGTTCACACACTCATTGCCAGATATCGGTGCTCATACTTTTTCATTGTATCATCCATGCTAGTTTATTTCCTTTTATGCTTTCTTCTTGTGTGTTTGATAAAACTTAAGAAAAACCAAAAAAAATAGTTGTAGCTTTTAATTAGTTTACTTTCCATGCTTGTAGTAGTAATTAAAAAGAAAACCCAAAAGATTTCCTGTTCTTCTTTTACTTGTTGGGAGCTCTCCCATGTAAATAGTTTTATTTCTTTTCTTTGGGGGTAGATAGGAGAAGACCATGATTAAATTGTTGAAGTGGCTCTTATATGCATAATTGTTGATATGACAAAAGAGCCCATATTGCATTGTCTTCTCCTGTTTATTGAATGCTTGCAGATTCCAGCTTAGTCCAATGCACATGCACAATTATTATTATTCACATCGTTCGGTCGTGCAAGTGAAAGGCAATTATGACGATATATGATGGACTGACTGAGATGAGAAAGGCTGGTATGAACTCGACCTCTTTTGTTTTTGTAAATATGATTAGTTCATCATTCTTGATTCAGCCTATTATGAATAAACATGTTTGCAATGACAACTAGAGATCATAGTTCTTATGCCATGCTTGATTAACTAGGAGCTTATAATGGTGTACCTTGCGTGCCAACATGATATTAAAATGGTTGTGATGTGGTATGATAGGGTGGTATCCTCCTCTGAATGATTTAAGTGACTTGACTTGGTGCATGTTCACGCATGTAGTTGAAACAAAATCAACATAGCCTTCATGATATTTATGTTCATGGTGGATTATATCCTACTCATGTTTGCATTCGGTGTTGATTAATTTTAATGCATGTTCATGACTGTTGTCGCTCTCCAGTTGGTTGCTTCCCAGTCTTTTGCTAGCCTTCACCTGTACTAAGCGGGAATACTCCTTGTGGATCCAATCCCTTAAACCCCAAAGTTATTCCACATGAGTCCACCATACCTACCTATATACGGTATCTACCTGCCGTTCCAAGTAAATTTGTATGTGTCAAACTCTAAACCTTCAAATAAATATCATGTTTTGTATGCTCGAATAGCTCATGTATCAACTAGGGATGTCTGTATCTTCCATGTTAGGCGTGTTATTCTCAAGAGGAGTGGACTCCGCTCCTCACTCACAAGAAAGTGGCTGGTCACCGGGATGCCCAGTCCCATGCTTTATGCAAATCAAATCAAAATAATTGCAAACAAAACTCTCCCTGGGACTCTTGTTAGTTGGAGGCACTCGTTGTTTCGAGCAAGCCATGGATTGATGCTTGTTGGTGGAAGGGGGAGTATAAACTTTACCATTCTGTTTGGGAACCACCTATAATGTGTGTAGCATGGAAGATATCGCCATATCTTGGTTGTAATGTTGACAATGAAAGTATACCGCTGAAAATATTATTCATCTCTATTTCAAAACCGAGCTCTGGCACCTCTACAAATCCCTACTTCCATCTACGAAGGGCCTATCTATTTACTTTTATGCTGAGTCATCATCCTCTTATTAAAAAGCACCAGTTGGAGAGCACTACTGTCATTTGCATTCATTATTGTTAGTTTACATTGGGTATGACTTGACTGGATCTCTTTTACCATGAATTACAATGTCTAGTCGGTCCTTGATCTTTAAAGGTGCTCTGCATTTATGTTTTGCGGTCTCAAAAAGGGCTAGCGAGATATCATCTTGTTATATCATATTATGATTGTTTTGAGAAAGTGTTGTCATCCGAGATTTATTATTATTGCTCGCTAGTTGATTATGCCATTGATATGAGTAAACTTGAGACCTAAGCGTTATTGTGAATGTGGTTAGTTATAATATTTGCTGAAAACTTGAATACTGGCTTTACATATTTACAACAACAAGAGCAAATAGAGTTTGTAAAAGTTTTTCTTTATCACTTCCAGTTTGTCAACTGAATTGCTTGAGGACAAGCAAAGGTTTAAGCTTGGGGGAGTTGATACGTCTCCGTCGTATCTACTTTTCCAAACAGTTTTGCCCTTGTTTTGGACTCTAACTTGCATGATTTGAATGGAACTAACCCGGACTGACGCTGTTTTCAGCAGAATTACCATGGTGTTATTTATGTGCACAAACAAAAGTTCTCGGAATGACCTAAAACTTGATGGAGAAACTTTTTGGAAAATATAAAAAATACCTGCAAAAGATGAAGGCCAGGGGCCCAACCACCTGTCCACGAGGGTGGGGGTGTGCCTGCCCCCCCTAGGGCGCGCCCCCTACCTCGTGGGCCCCCTGGAGCTCCTCCGACTCCAACTCCAACTCCAACTCTATATATTGTGTTTCGGGGAGAAAAAAAATCAGAGAGAAGAATTCATCACGTTTTACGATACGGAGCCGCCGCCAAGCCCTAAAACCTCTCGAGAGGGCTGATCTGGAGTCCGTTTGGGGCTCCCGAGAGGGGAATCCGTCGCCATTGTCATCATCAACCATCCTCCATCACCAATTTCATGATGCTCACCGCCGTGCGTGAGTAATTCCATCGTAGGCTTGTTGTAAGGTGATGGGTTGGATGGGATCTATCATGTAATCGAGTTAGTTTTGTTAGGGTTTGATCCCTAGTATCCACCATGTTCTGAGATTGATGTTGCTATGACTTTGCTATGCTTAATGCTTGTCACTAGGGCCCGGGTGCCATGATTTCAGATCTGAACCTATTATGTTTTCATCAATATATGAGAGTTCTAGATCCTATCTTGCAAGTCTATAGTCACCTATTATGTGTTATGATCCATTAACCCCGAAGTGACAATAATCGGGATACTTACCGGTGATGACCGTAGTTTGAGGAGTTCATGTATTCACTATGTGTTAATGCTTTGTTCCGGTACTCTATTAAAAGGATGCCTTAATATCCCTTAGTTTCCATAAGGACCCCGCTGCCACGGGAGGGTAGGACAAAAGATGCCATGCAAGTTCTTTTCCATAAGCACGTATGACTATATTCGGAATACATGCCTACATTACATTGGTGAACTGGAGCTAGTTCTGTGTCACCCTAGGTTATGATTGTTACATGATGAACTGCATCTGGCGTAATTCTCCATCACCGATCCATTGCCTACGAGCTTTCCATATATTGTTCTCCGCTTATTTACTTTTCTGTTGCTATTTCTATCATCACTACAAAATACCAAAAACACTACTTTTGCTACCGTTACCACTACTATCATATTACTTTGCTACTAAACACATTGCTACAGATATTAGGTTTCCAGGTGTGGTTGAATTGACAACTCAGCTGCTAATACTTGAGAATATTCTTTGGCTCCCCTTATGTCGAATCAATAAATTTGGGTTGAATACTCTACCCTTGAAAACTGTTGTGATCCCTATACTTGTGGGTTATCAAGACTATTTTCTGGCGCCGTTGCCGGGGAGCATAGCTCTATTCTTTGAGTCACTGGGGATTTATATCTGCTTATCATTATGAAGAACTTGAAATATCCAAGAACCAAGATTTATCCCTCAACTACAAGGGGAGGTATGGAACTGCCATCTAGCTCTGCACTTGATTCACCTTCTATTTTGAGTAATCTTGCGACACCTAAACCTGCTTCTGCTATTCGTTATGATATGTTGCATGTTATTGATGATGCCACATCTGCTATAAATGATACTTATGATGAAACTACTTCTATGCTTGATACTACTGTGCCACTTGGTAAATTTCTTGACGAACAACTTGCTAGGGCTAGAGAGATTGAAAATATTGAATCTGATAATACTGATGAAAGTGACGATGAAGACTTGCCTGTTATTCCTAAGGGTTATGTTTTTGATAAAGAAGCTTCTTTAGCTATTTTAGCTTGCAAATATAGATACGAACTCAAGAGGTTATTAGCTAAATGGAATCAGCAATCTTAAATGCTAGAATGAAACCTGACCCTGCTTTTGCTACTTCACCTATCTGTGTTACCGATAAGGATTATGAATTCTCTGTTGATCCTGATATAATTACTTTGGTTGAATCTGATCCTTTTCATGGCTATGAATCTAAAACTGTTGTGGCACATCTTACTAAATTAAATGATCACTACAAAAAATACACTTCCGTGATGATACGTGTTTGTCACAGTAGGTCGCGTTTTTTGTCATGTATGTACATCCATGACGATTTTATGACAGAATCAAGATAGTCATACCTGTGCTGTCATAGAAGTGTTCCATGACATTACCAAAATTATCATCACGGAAGTGTCCACTTCCATGATGATAAATCGCGCGTCACAGAAGTGCTTTCGTCAAGGGTGACCGACACGTGGCATCCACCGTAACGGAACGCCGTTAAGCTATCGGGTCAGATTTTGGATCCGATAACCCGTTAATAGCCCTGACCAATGGGAAATTTCCACGTGTAAAATTCTGATTGGCCGAAGGGAACACCTGTCAGCTCGTCAGTGGGCCAGATGTCGCCCGTCCATTGGAGGAGACATTCCTATGATACGTCGACACGTGGTTGGGCCCAACAGAGGTCCATATAGGTTAAAAAGGCCGGCCCAGTCAAAGTCCCGTAGAACTTAATCAGGTACTAGTGGGCCAGCCCAATAATGGCCTACTTAATAAAGGCACATTTACGGCCCGAAGCTAGATCTGGCCCGTTAATTGTTCGCCCAATATTTGGGCCCATTTACAGCCCGAAGCCAGATCTGGCCTGTTAATTGTTCACCCAATATTTGGGCCCATTTACGACCCGAAGCCAAATCTGGCCCGTTAATTGTTCACCCAATATTTGGGCCCATTTGCGGCCCAAATCCAGATCTGGCCCGTTAATTGTTCACCGAATATTTGGGCCCAACTATATCCCAGTGACTTTCGGCCTGTTAGAGGCCTGATGTAGACATGGGCCCATTTCAGCCTGGTGTGACTTTCGGCCTGGGAATGGTTTGTGCTGCCCATGGGCCATATATGGTCCGACGGGACATCAGGCCCACTATCGGCCCATGCTAAAGGTGGCAACAGTTAAGCCCAACGTGACTTTGGGCATGTTAAAGGCGTGTTGCGTAATTCAGCCTGTTGATGCCTGTGCTAAGCTTTCGGCCTCTTAAAGGCCCATGGTATCAGTGGGCCAATTAAGGCCCGAGATATGTTTTGGCCTGGTAATGGCCCGTGAGCTAACTGGGCCCAAAACGGCCCGGTCTACATTTCGGCCTGCTGAAGGCCCGTCGACGACTAGTGAAGATTGAGGCCCAACATGCATTTTGGCCTGATAAAGGCCCATGGTTTCATCTCGGTCGTAACAGGCCAGTACAATATTCAGCCTGTTAATGGCCCAACGCTACCTAGGCCAAACTAAGCGCTGGGTCGACAAAAGGCCCAACTAAAATATAAGCCGGTGTAAGTTTGGGCCTGGCGCAATGTGTGAAGGCCCCAATCATTCGGGCCCAAGAAATACGCAGGCCGGCCCAATTGTGGCCCGCTAAAAACCTGGCCCGTTAGAGTCGAATGTTTCGGTCCGGTTGACTACATCTGATTTTTTTTCAGATAGCGAATGATGGCAGTAACTAGTAGGAATTAAGAACAAACCTACTCTATACAATAAACAAATTATGGCATAGTAACTAAGAATAAACCTACACTATGAAATAAAGGATTTAAGGTATATTACATCCACTGGGCATCGAAGTTCGCCACCAGTGATCATAAAGCGCGATGAAGAAGCAGATTACAAAAACTGGGCACCATTGCAGCGTAACAAAATAATACTAAACTGAGACCACTTCCAAGACAGTTCAAGAAAGGTTAGCTTTGCGGGGAAACTGGTGCGCAAGCTGCTGAGCAAGGCTGTGAGACCGGCCTAGCATGTCGGTCAAAGCTTCCAGGTGTGGTTGTTTAGCGATGAGGTTCTCATTGGTGTTCTCCGCAATCTTTCTTAGAGATAGGACTTCAAGTCGAAGTTGAGTTGCAGAATGCCTTTCTGCTAGAACTTGGGACTGAAGAAGTCAAACTGATTTAGACAACAAATTCTGTGAGCTTGTCTGACTGTTAGTCTCAAGTAACTTGAACACTGCATCAAGACTAGACTTGGGGTTGTCTCACTATCTTCAAGATGTTTTGCCTTCTTTGCTGCAATATATGTTGGGTTTGTCTCACAGCCTTCAGCAGACTTGTGCATGCCATCAGGCATATTACCCTGAAACAAAGCAGAGAGATGATAGGTTTTGCACGTGTATAAACAAAGATGATAATTGTTCTGTCAATTCTATCCAATTTCAAATTAGAAAATAAAGAGTAAGTTCAAAATATTAATAGCATAATTTGGCATTGTTCATAATGCGGGGACCTTCACCACACTACTGGATTACCATGTCAACATAACAAGCATAGATGAAGGGCAAAGAAAATCATTGTATCTATTTTGGATAATGTGCATGGCATGTTGTTCATATCATCAGCCACATCAGTAAATAAAACAGGAGATGACAAGGTGCAAACATGGGCTGCTTCATCACACACTGGATTATAGATCCACAAAAACAAGCGTACATATAGGGAGTATTAAGTAATGTGCATGGTATGACTAAGGAATTTGGTTTTACAAGTAAAACTTAGAACTTATGGTTCTTACGGGCATGCATTTTGGTAGAAACAGCAAACTAAACAGCAGTAAACGATAGGGAGTATGAGCAAATTAAACAGCAGTTGAGGATAAAGGCTTTAGAAGGACTGACTTACATTAACAGTTAACACCGGCTTTATAATGCCCTTCTCCATGTCAAGGGAAGGATAACTCAAGAATTTCAGCACAGAATCTTCTTCATAAGCATTGCCTGCACTCTACATTTTGTAGAGAGTAATTATAGATATGATAATACTGGAAGGGATAGAGGATAATGACGATAAGATGAAGATTGAGCTACATAATCAACTATGAATCCCTAGAAGTACAAGCGTTACAGGACAAAATGTACTGACAAGAGCAATGGGCTACACTTCTGCACTAGCATTGTCTATGTATTCTACTTGTTGGTAAGATTAAATATATATCTGATCTTTTTTAGTAAATGGTGGGCGAGGGAGATAAGATGCAGAATGCTACAAAATGAACCAATCCCTCTTCCCATAATACAAGAGTGTTTTGAACACTGGTGTACTGTACAAAACGTTCTTATATTATGGGACGGAGCGAGTGGCTATTAATGTAAGTACAGTGATAGACCACGTTCAGTCCTTACAAGAGGACTGCAGAGTTAAACCTCTTCAAAAGCATTGGGTTGATTCTAAATTTATGTAAGAGTCCATAGGATCTTATAATGTCCACCAAATGGACAATTACGAGGCTAACATGTGCAGTGATGCTATATAATCAAACAGCTATGAAAGTAAGTATGGTCATACAGGGCAAGAGGTATTCACAAGAGCAATGCAGTGTGCAGTATAGTTGCGAGATTATGTGGTCCCTTGAGAACGAATTTTCTTCTGCTAACAGTTTTCGTACAAGTGAGACATTAAGGCAAATGCAGAAATGTAGTTCAAATTGTGATGTGATATCATAGACAGTACCTTACGCTGCAGCCAAGACCAATGTGTAACAAGATTATTCCAGTCACCGTCGGATAAATGTAGCACCAGAAACTTTACAGAAATTTCATTCAGAGGCTTGCCATCGAAGTGCGCTTGCCTCAGGTAGGAACGATACTTCATCAACGAGTGCTTGAAAAGCGCAACCAACCCTTGCTTGTCATCACAATCCAGTTTGCTCCTCGCCTATTTAAAAGAATGAAATCTTGTGTCTTCTGTCAACAGAAACATATGCAGTAATGACCATGAATAACATTAGTACATTACTTACGCATAAGTTGCGGAGGAAGACCGGAAATTGTTCTGTGTCTGCGATATAATCTTTCCATGAAGGAAAGATGCGCACAAAGTTCCTGACAACAACATAAGCTTCGTCTTCTAAACTGGGAAGAAATGGAACAGGGGTCCTATTTGCTTCAATTGGGGCTCGCTCTGATTCGAAAAGGGATTTGG
This sequence comes from Triticum urartu, assembly GCF_003073215.2. NCBI lineage: Eukaryota > Viridiplantae > Streptophyta > Magnoliopsida > Poales > Poaceae > Triticum > Triticum urartu. Next base: position 355,862,920 of record NC_053027.1, on the reverse strand, counting down.
CAACTGGATTTGGTGTACTCTTTGCTGGAATGGGGGTTTTGCGTCGTACAACTGGTGCTATGTCAACTGGCATGATCATACTGTTTGTTGCAGTTGGGGTCTGCTGAGTTGGGGCATCAGAAATGACCAGTGTAGTAGGGCTAGAGTCTGCTAGAGTTGGGGTATTTTGTGGGTCAGGTGATATTGCAACTACACCTAATGGGCTATTTGATTTATCAGGTGCCACTACCTTTTCCAAATACTTTGCTTGTGCTCCTCCACGATCAGCAATCGCCCTCTTCCTTTTGAACGTCTGATACACAAGAACAACATTTGAATGGATAAATATGGTATGATGACAGATGGAATATGTACTGAAAATGGATAGGCAGGGCGTATTCACATACACGATGTGTAAACTAAGCTAATGGCAGTTCAACAAAGTAGAAGCAATGCAAAGCATCAGTTGCAAGATATGTGCGAGCAATGTAACCTTGGAAAGTTAGAGCAAGTACCTTGATGGGTGAATAAGATAGGGCATCTTCCTCTGACTCCTCCACTAGGGAGCTACATTGACTTAGGTCTCCTCTAGCTCAGAATCACTGTTAGGATCATATTCTGAACATGAATCTGTAGGTGGAGAGCGTTTGCATTGCACTGCATCCAGACTTGATTTCAGTCCCTTAATGCCAAGTTTGACAGCCATGGCATTGTTCTCCTTTATTCTTTTCATGCGCGCAAGCTCATAATCACTATGATGTTGTTCAGAATCTGAGATTCATGAAAACATAAAAAGTAGTCAGATTATCTATGGAATGCATTGCGGATTCAACTCGGAGAGTGTCTCCCTATAAACCCCTGCATATGCAAAGTTCACCTCCCTAACCGTGCTGACCAGACCACACACACAAATACAAACCCCTTATGTCTCTATAACAGGCAGGCACACATTTCAAAACTGAAGTAGGAACATTAGAATAATATGAAATTCGTATTTGAACAAATAAACTAAGCAATTATGAGTGGCGTAATGTTTAGCTTCAAGGGTGGAGTGTTGGTAGTGCGATACAAAGCAAGTAGGCAGATTGTATTCCATGTAAAAGATCGAAACCTATGTAAAAGCTGGAAATGACACTTTCTTTCTATACAATGCAGTGTTCGTTACCCACACATGATGGAAGAGATCACATAGAGAAATACTATTCACTCATGTCTACGGTTCCAGTATTTAGAAACAGGGTGGTCCACCCTAAAAGAATATTGACAACAAATACGACAAGGCAAGCATAGATGTAGTGAATCAATCATTTACTTGTGAGCTTACTAGGACAAGTATGCAGAACTGTAACTGCAGTAAGAGACCGTCCAAAATCTGAATGAAGAAGTTTTTCTAGCACTTATTGTTTGCAACTAATCGACGTGAATAATTGGATATTATATCGAATGAGTAAGAAAGACAAGTAAAATTGTCAACAAACCTGGCTTGCAGTAGTAACCTGGGTCAGTGTCACTACGACCAACAATCCAAAATGACTAGTTTCTGTTCCGAGGGACGGAATTTTGAAAACCCTGTGAACTTTAGAGGTACTAAAGATTACCGAAATACATCTGAACCATTAAGTGTAGGTAGCACTAAGCACACAACAAACCCTAATGACAGTCCTGCCTAATGAGTAATGAATCAATTAGAAAATGGGTGATGAGGAGTGGCTGCTGAATGTTGAGGACGTATCTCAGGATAAATCGGGTTGGCTTGGTGGGTGCTGCACGCCTGAGCCCTGAACGGACTGGGAAGGTAGGCACGGCGACGCGCCCGGGCAGTGGTGACGCTGTTGGGCGAGCAGCTCCTGGCCTCCTGTTAGTCCGGCGTCTCCTCCTAGAGTCATGCCGTCCGGGGACGGCAAGTCGCCGGCGAGGCAGGCGGCTGGGGGCGAGTAGAGATCGGAAGCATGCAGCAGAACAGAGGGGAATCGGGGCCTGGGACGACCCAAAATCCCAGGGTGGGCCGACCCACCGTGGGCACCCTGTAGAGATACACACCCGAGCGGCGAACATGCATTTTTAAAACTAATTTAGGAACATTTAGCTGACCAATTAAACAACTCTGTTTTAATAATATCAGATTCGTATTTGAACAACTAAGCTTGTTTAGCTTGATGGGTGGAGGAGTGTTATTATGACACGAAGCACATATTCTGGTCGTATAGTGATCATAAAAGGGGGAAACTCTAAGCATATTTTTTAGCAAAAGAGGGTTTCCCCTCCAATTTCTGTTAAAGAAACCACCACGGAACCAACATGATCAATTAAACCCTAAGCATGATCAATTAAACCATATTATGGCTGTGCCATGGCAGATTTGAAGCTGCAAACCGGAGAAATGATATTTAGCATCCATTGTTTGCTTCGAACTAAGAACTAAATTCTAAGAGCTGAAAAGAAAGTAGAGTAACCAAGTTAAGATCTATTTTCTGGTTGAGATCAAAAAGTTGAGGAGATATGAAGTACCACCTCTCTTGCGGCGCCATGTAGGCATCGGGGGTGCGATGGCTGTCGGTGGCGTTGAAGCAGATCTACGATGATAGACGGGTGCATCGGGGGATAAGTCCCGTTGCGGTGGAAGAGAAGGTAGTGTGAGTGGCCCCGTCAAAGAGGACGACGACACCGATGAAGCGAGAGGACGTGATTCAAGGCTATTGGTCCGTCTCCATGGATGAGAAACGTCCATCTCTAGTAGTGGACGACGCGGTCTTGGTAGGCGCTCCGACATGGTGGAGGACGGTGGCGATGGATGTGGTGGAGGACGGCGGCGATGGATGGGGTGGCGGACGGAGGTTGGTGTGGGGATGGGGTGTTCTAGCGCGGACGGTGTATGAATCGGAAAATGGAGGGAGAGGTATGGGGAACCATGTTTTTGGGACGCGCCTGTCTGAAATATGGGAAAGTTAGGAACATAGCCCCTGTTTAAAATTTGGACGTCTCATTGGTTGGGGATAGGACGGTAATCTCGCATCTCGCCAATATTTTCCCAGAGCGATTTCGGGCGAGGAGAGGGTGGTTGGCGCCCATGGTTGGCGCCCATGGTGTATGAACGGGGCTGACAGGTAGGGCGGTTGTGTCACGTCTGAGTGAAGTTACAAACCTGCCCCTATTGAAAATATTTGCCTACATCGATTTCTGCCGAGTCGAGTTTGTTTTGCCGCCCACCGTGTATGAATGGGGAATTGAGGGAGAAACAGAGGTCTTTCGGACGAGCTTGAATCAAATGAGTTTTGCCACCCATGTTTGACGCCCACCATGTCGGAATGGGCTCAGAGGCGGTCGTGTCACATCTAATTGAAGTTACTAATCTACCCCTATTTAGAGCAGTGGAAATCGGGCCGATGGATTGTCCGTGTAATGGGTAGACAGTAATTTCCATCTCCCAAATACTTGGCTTCGGGCAGCCGACATGGGAGTGGACATTTTGCTGCTTCTTTCGAATTTTGGAACAATAAGCATCCACGTTTACCCTGGCAACTAAATTCGAATCCATTTTGTATTCCTATATGAATCTTTATAAATCATTCTATGTGTTTTTATATATCTTCAAAAGGACGACAAAGATTTATTCCACTGTCGTATATGAATATGGTTTACAAATGCCGATACTCAAATTCAGAAACTAGAATCTAGTTTAAGGATTCGAATATTAGGAACACTTCATGTCCAACTCAAATGTCACACGCAGCATAATGTGTACTCCCATTTAGATATGTTAACAAGCGATGTATCAAGATTCAAATACCGAGTCAATCAACCAAGAATGTACAGAACTAACAGACATATAAACACTTATAGAGTATATGGATCAATAATATCAACTAACATACATAAGCCAGGCCGCTGTACTTTTTTTGGCTACAACAGCATCCTTTTTTTAGCCAGCATCTTGGCCCTTTCCAATGTGTGCCACTTATGGTCCATCTATACTTATGGTCCATTAATACAAACTTGTGCTCAAATAAAATTACAAACCAAAAAACAAAACAAAAAACAATTATTACATGATCTCTAAAACAAATGGTTTGATTGATTACATGAACAGACAAGACAAAGGTTATTCAACTATGTAAAGAACATTTCACCTATGATTTACCAGGTAGGAATTTAATTTCCTTTTTTCCTTCAGGACCTTAACAATCTGGTCAGTCTCAGCTTGCTTCATTTTGAAATACACCAAATATTTAATGGTTGTCTTGAGTACTGCTTGTGAATGTGCCGTTTGCTTCCTCAACATGTCAACTTCATCTCTAAGTGCAGAAGCAGAATCTCTTTCTACCACTAGTTTAGCCTCTAGAGCATGAGCAGTTGGCAATTCATAATGCACGATTGGGCCGGTGCACCTACTGTGGGATGATGCAACGTCCATGGGGACCTCGCTCTTTGATCTTGGGCTAACCTGTTTTGCCATTAAAGTTACGATTGGATTCAGAAAAGTTGAAGTTAGCAAAACATCTCAACTAGGAGTTATAACAGCAAACTAGTTAAACAAACAAGGAATTAAAGAGTTTCAATTGGATGCTGAAAAGTAGTTATTAACATCATTGTAACCCGCTATTGCAGCAGCAAAGCAGTTAAACAAACAAGTAGATATTTAAGTTAAGGCAAATAGGTAATTCTTAACAGTAAGTATCAAACACATAGATAGGCGCAGTCTACAATATGATTAACAGGTTGTGCCATTATGTAATCATTAGCAAACTAAATTAAGCCAAGCAACGTAATTGAACAATTTTGCAATAAGTGGCTAACTAAAATTCCGAGAAGCAGGTAACTGAACTTACGCTAGTTCTTTGTACAGGCACACTGCAACTTCTTTTTCGCTTACAAGGTTGTACAAAGGAGTCCATGGCATCAATTGCTTGTATACGCAGTCCCAATACTTCTTTCTTCCCACACTTCATGGGTAAGTCGAATGGTTAATCTGGTAAGATGGTGCGTCCTTGATATGTTATATGAGGATGTGTAATTAGACTAGTTGTAGCCAAACACATCGCACTGGCTTTTACTGTATATTTCATGCGATTACTTTTGGCATATCGAGATCTAAGCAATCTACAATAGGATGAAAAGACTAACATCCTTCACATTATTGGTGAACTTAGTTCATAGAAACAAGCAATTCAACCATTCTGTGGGTAAATCAAAAGCGCCACTGGAATATTTTTCACTATCCAATCATACACGCAAAAAGGGGCGACGCCACCATAGGGGCTGGTATGGGCGGCCGTCTCAGGTGGCTGGAAAGTGTGCACCTAGTTTGATTCGTCCAGTTTGGCCCACGCTAGTTTTGTTCGTCCCAACGCATGAGCAGGCAATGTAAAAAATGAAGAAAAATGTTTCAATTTGGATGGGCCAATAACATAAGTGCAAGGCAGGCCCTATAGCAGGCTCGCAGCCCAAACGAGCGCCTCCCATATTGATCGACAGTAGGAAAAATCCCAATTCATTCGCTCCAGCCTCCATTCTGGTTCGCTCCTAACCTAGCCACCGCTGGATAGACCGACACAGCACTTCCTCACGCCCTCGTTGGAGGGCGGTTGCCGGGCTTCAAGCGAACGGAAGGACAAGAAGATGAAGATCCAACCCTGGGTGTAGCCTGCGTGGTAGGCAGCGGTGGCAGCACGGGCATGGCATCGAGCTTGCGCAAACGGACAGTCGCAGCTTGCAAGAGTAGCATGCACAACGAGCAGGTACATCAGATCCCTGATTATATCTAATTCAACTCTTCAATTTCTGGCCAATAGTTAAACATGACGGTATTGTAAAACTGCTTGCATGTAGGGAATCTATGAGAAAATGAAACCAATTTCTACTTATTTTATAACTCCCCCAATCAATACTGAACTGACTGAATCTGATGTATCTAATCAAGTTTCCGGTGCAAACATACAAGCTCATGTTGTTCTTGAGCCTGAAGTGTCTAATGAACAAACTGCTAATGAAGGATTTGATGCAAAAAATTTACATGCTCCTGGTGATGAACATATAGTGTCTAATGAGGGATCTAATGCAAGCATTTTGCAAGCTCATTGAAGGATTTAGTGTCTAATGATGATGTACTATGTTGAGAGAGACAGAGATTTGCAGGCATTGATGACAAGCAAATTATAGTGCATTTTCATAGCTTGAGGAAACATCGAGGCCATCTACTAGAAAGTCCCCGTATCATGACAACATAGCATAAATACTTTTCTAATCTGTTGTTTGAAACTATTGGCATACTTGTGCAGGACAGATATATTGATATGCAGTTTGCGCACTGGTTATACGTGCAATTACACTTTGATATTTTCAGCCAAAGAACGAATAATTCAAGCAGGTACACCATGTTGCATTTTGTGTTTTTTGGTGCTTGCATCATTTTGTGTTTGTAGTCCTTGTACACCATGTTGCATTTTGTGTTTTTTGGTGCTTGCATCATTTAGTGTTTATAATCTTAACTACTTTGGATCATTAGCTGGTTTTCAAAGTGCATGTAGCTTCACATTTCTCAAGTTATGTTGATTTACGGAGTGCAAGTGCCTTCGTATTTTTTAAGTTAAATGTTCGCCCCTGGTAACTTGAATTCGTGGATCAGCCACTGCACACAAATCATACATGAATGCCACTACGAATTAAATGAAATACAGGGACTTGCGCTAGCTCGTTGTACAGGCTCACTACAGCTCTGCTTGCGCTTGGGATGTTCCATGTACAAGTCCATGTTACCACTTGCTTGGATGTGCAGGCCTTGTGCTCCTTGCATCCCCCTCTGCATTTTTGACACGGCGAATGGTTGATCAAATAAGAGGAATCGACCTTGATGTTGTACCGGAGGACAGATACTTACAAGGTTATACGGGTGTGCAGGATGTGTACTAGATCCTGTAGCGCCGTCATGCTTCGCTAAAAAATGGATTTGCTTGTTTCAGATGATATCTCCAGAAGAAATAAGAGTTAAAGTCAGAGTTGCATAGGCGTGTAAGCTAAGAGAGCAGTGAAAGGATATCCAAACATCGTCGGAACAGTGCACAAGGGAGTGATGTGTGGATACCTAGTTCGGGCCAGCGTTTGGGCAAGCTCGCCTAGCTAGAGTGCGGGTCACTTCAGAGCCGTTGAGGGTGATGCGCTGGCGTTGGCTGGCCACGCACGGATGCAGATCTTGAGTGTCAGTGGAGCGCTATGATGCAGTGGACGAGACCGTTGGTGAAGCCCCAATGGCCTCAGGGGGCGGAGGTGCGACGATGTGCTCGGTGAAGTAGCCCCGGTGAGCTGGGAGACGACGTCGGTGAAGCGCACCTGATGCGGTGGAACTCGGTGTCTGTGAGGCACGTCGGTGGCGGCGGCCGACGTTGTCGGTGGACCACCCGGTGCGGTGGACGAGGGCGTAGATGAGGTAGCTCCGGTGCGGTGGTGAAGCGCGACCATCATCTTCGTCGTCGTCGTCCGGCACAGAGGTGGGGACCGGTGGGGAAAGAGACGAGACGAGGGGCGATTCGAGGGTTGGCGGCGAATTAGGGATTTGAGCAATCTGGGCGCGGAAGGGGACGATGGAGAAGAGAGATTTTGCATGGCTAGAATTGGGGCCGCCAGATATTTCAATCCGAAACATGGAAGCATGAACTTATATTGTCATCGTCCTTTTTTGGGGGGAGGGGGTGCGTGGCTGGGTGCTACGCGTCCGTCCAACACACGCGACCACCCCGACAGGACTATGCTTCAGTGCATTAAGGCACATGGCTTTGTGTCCATGACATTTGGGCCCAACAGGTGGCTGGCCCACATGTTAGTGACCCAAAGGCAGTTGCCTTTAAGGCACCGAAGCAGCGTCCACCCCGACACGACCCTGGTCTGCCTAGTGCGCCTACATTTGAGAATGCAAACGAATCTTCTCTAATATTGCTTTTACGAACAACAGTTGAAGCTTTAGCATGATCCTTTATTCTAACAGGGAAAGGTGGTTTCTCAACATAAGAAGTAGGAACAATAGGATCATTATAAGTGACAATCTTTTCTTCAACTTTAATAGGTTCAGCTACTTTTACTTCTATGGGAGGATGATATTTAAACCACTTCTCCTTAGGGAGATCAACATAAGTAGCAAAAGATTCACAGAAAGAAGCTACTATCTCAGAGTCAAGTCCATATTTAGTGCTAAACTTACGGAAAATATCAATATCCATAAAAGATTTAACACAATCAAACTTAGGTGTCATACCTGACTCCTTACCTTCGTCGAGGTCCCAATCTTCAGAGTTGCGTTTAATTCTATCCAATAAATTCCATCTGAATTCAATAGTCTTCATCCTAAAAGAGCCAGCACAAGAAGTATCGAGCATGATGCGATTATTTTCAGACAGCCGAGCATAAAAACTTTGCATAATTATTTCTCTTGAGAGCTCATGATTGGGGCATGAATATAACATTGATTTAAGCCTCCCCCAAGCTTGAGCGATGCTTTTCTCCTTCGCAGAGGCCAGAAATTATATATATAATTGCGATCACGATGAACAAGATGCATAGGGTAATACTTTTGATGAAATTCCAACTTCAATCTTTTATAGTCCCATGATCTCATATCATCACATAGCCTATACCATATCAATGCGTCTCCCTTCAAAGATAAAGGGAAGACCTTCTTCTTAGCAACATCATCGGGTATACCTGCAAGCTTAAATAATCCACAAACTTCATCCACATATATTAAGTGCTCATCAGGATGCTTTGTTCCATCTCCTGTAAAAGGGTTAGCTAGCAGTTTTTCCATCATACCCGAAGGAAATTCAAAAGGAGTTTCATTTTCAATAGGTTCAGTAGGTTGAGGAGCAACTCTTTGCTCTACTGGACGGGGTGAAGATACCCCGAACAAGCCCCTCAGAGAATTACTTTCCATAGTAACAAGTGACAGTAAATTTCAGCACACTATATAAATTTTTCCTTACCAAATTCCACCTACCAAAGGCGCTACACTCCCCGGCAACGGCGCCAGAAAAGAGTCTTGATGACCCACAAGTATAGGGGATCTATCGTAGTCCTTTCGATAAGTAAGAGTGTCGAACCCAACGAGGAGCAGAAGGAAATGATAAGCGGTTTCCAGCAAGGTATTCTCTGCAAGTACTGAAATAAGTGGTAACAGATAGTTTTGTGATAATGATAATTGTAACGAGCAACAAGTAACAAAAGTAAATAAAGTGCAGCAAGGTGGCCCAATCCTTTTTGTAGCAAAGGACAAGCCGGAACAAACACTTATAATAGGAAAAGCGCTCCCGAGGACACATGGGAATATCGTCAAGCTAGTTTTCATCACGTTCATATGATTCGCGTTCGATACTTTGATAATTTGATATGTGGGTGGACCGGTGCTTGGGTGCTGTTCTTACTTGAACAAGCATCCCACTTATGATTAACCTCTATTGCAAGCATCCACAACTACAACAAAAGTATTAAGGTAAACCTAACCATAGCATGAAACATGTGGATCCAAATCAGCCCCTTACGAAGCAACGCATAAACTAGGGTTTAAGCTTCTGTCACTCTAGCAACCCATCATCTACTTATTACTTCCCAATGCCTTCCTCTAGGCCCAAATAATGGTGAAGTGTTATGTAGTCGACGTTCACATAACACCACTAGAGGCTAGACAACATACATCTTATCAAAATATCAAACGAATACCAATTCACATGACTACTCGTAGCAAGACTTCTCCCTTGTCCTCAGGAACGAACGTAATTACTCACAAAGCATATTCATGTTCATAATCAGAGGGGTAATAATATGCATATAGGATCTGAACATATAATCTTCCACCAATTAAACCAACTAGCATCAACTACAAGGAGTAATCAACACTACTAGCAACCTACTAGCACCAATCCTGGACTTTGAGACAAGAATTGGATACAAGAGATGAACTAGGGTTTGGAGAGGAGATGGTGCTGGTGAAGATGTTGATGGAGATTTCCCTCTCCCGATGAGAGGAGCGTTGGTGATGACTATGGTGATGATTTCCCCCTCCGAGAGGGAAGTTTCTCTAGCAGAACAGCTCTGCCGGAGCTCTAGATTGGATCCGCCAAGGTTCCGCCTCATGGCGGCGGAGTCTCGTCCCGAAAAGTTCCTTCCTCTTTTTTTCTCATCGAAAGACCTCATATAGGAGAAGATGGGCATCGAAGAGCCACCAGGGGGCCCACGAGATAGGCGGCGCGCCCCCACCCTCGTGAGCAGGGTGTGGGCCCCTGGCCTTCATCTTTGGCATGGATTTTTCTTTATTTCTTTTAAGATGTTCCGTGGAGTTTTAGGAATTTTGGAGTTGCGCAGAATAGGTCTCTAATATTTGCTCCTTATCCAGACCAGAATTCCAGCTGCCGGCATTCTCCCTCTTTATGTAAACCTTGGAAAATAAGAGAGAATAGCGATAAGTATTGTGACATAAAGTGAAATAACAGTCCATAATGCAATACATATTGATATAAAAGCATGATGGAAAATGGACGTATCAACTCCCCCAAGCTTAGACCTCGCTTGTCCTCAAGCGAAAAGCCGATAACAATAAATATGTCCTCATGTTTAGAGGTAGAGGCGTCGATAAAAATAAAATACGGACATGAAGGCATCATGATTATTCTCATAACAACAACATATATAGATTTTGTCATATGATTACTTATGTTCAAGTGATGATCTATTCACAATGCAAAAGTATAAATCATAAACCTTATTGGGTTCCAACAAACTATAATCTCAGTCACTGAAGCAATTGCAATTTATCATAACATCGGAAAGAGTCTATGTCAGAGCTAAAAAGCAAGTCCACATACTCAACTATCATTTAGTCCTCCATAATTGCTAACACTCACGCAATACTTGTGGTTATAGAGTTTTAATCAGACACAGAGAAAGATAGGGGCTTATAGTTTTGCCCCACAACCTTTTACCTCAAGGGTAATGTCAACAATAATGGTTCATGCTCCCCTACATCCAATTAGATATATATATATATATATCATGTTCTTTCCAACATGCTGAGCTTGCCAAAGGATAAAATGAAAAAGAAAATGTGAAGATCACCATGACTCTTGCATAAGGTAGAAGATAATAATAAAGTATAGGCCCTTCGTAGAGGGAAGCAGAGGTTGCCATGCGCTTTTATGGTTGGATGCACAAAATCTCAATGCGAAAGAATGTCACTTTATATTGCCCCTTGTGATATGAACCTTTATTATGCAGTCCGTCGCTTTTATTAATTCCACATCACAAGATCGTATAAAGCTTATTTCTCCCACACCAATCAATCATACATATTAAGAGCAATTTTTATTGCTTTGCACCGATGACAACTTACTTGAAGGATCTTACTCAATCCATAGGTAGATATGGTGGACTCTCATGGACAAGTAGTATTTCTACTTGGTGCTGAGAATTTGGATAGCATGAGGGGGAAATGCAAGCTCAACAAGTTAGAGGAACCATGACAACATACTTTATCTCAGATATAAGAAAGACATAACTCATTACGTTGTCTTCCTAGTCCAATATCAACTCTTTAGCATGTCATATTTTAATGAGTGCTCCCAATCATAAAAGATTTCAATCATAATATATCTATATGTGAAAACCTCCCTTTCCTTATTACTTTCTATTAATTGCAACAATGGCTAAAGCTATATCTGCCAATTCCCAACAACTTTTAATCATCATACTCTTTCTACGTGAAGTCATTACTCTCAATAAGATCAATATGAACTTTTTGTTTCTTCTTATTCTTTTCTTCTTTATTTTATTCACCCAAGATCATGGCAAAATGATCAGGCCCTTGACTCAACACTAATTTTTATTATATATAACTCACGGACTCGATTACATAGAGGGATCATAAAGCAAACCTCAAAACTAGATCATGCCATAAACTTTATTCTACTAGATCAAGATACTACTAATAAGATCGAACTAAGAAAAACGGTGAAGATAGGAGTTGTGATTGTGATACGATACCGGGGCACCTCCCCCAAGCTTGGCAGTTGCCAAGGGGAGTGCCCATACCCAGATACTCAATTCTTCTTTGTTGGAGGAGATGGTGGTGGTGATGGATAATCGCACATCGAGCATAAGAGGTCCTCCAGCTTGCGAATAATGCCCTTGAGTGCGACAATATGCTCCTTCAACAAAATATTTTCTTGTGTGAGATACTTATTTTTTATACAAGCTAACTCAATCATCTTGGAAGCTTTGATCTCAGTTGGGGTAAGAAGGTTATGATCAAGTTGAAGGACGTCTTTTGCTGCCGGAGCTTGATCCTCCATGGCCTTCTTGATCCTTTCATCTTTGTTGACCCTCGTGGGTTCTTCCCTCTTCATATCTATCTTCATTAGCCAAGCATCGTTGTCACCATTGTTGGAGGAGGGAGACGACATGATGCCTAGCCTGGAAAACCCTGACAGAAAACAGCTCGAAACAAGAATAAGAGATTTTTGCCTGATACGGGAGTCAAAACCTTTGGGAGAATAAATAATGAATTTTTACCGACCGAAATACGTAACATGCAAGAAAACAGAGTCTGGAAGGCACACGAGGCGCTCACGAGGTAGGGGGCGCGCCCAGGGGGGTAGGGCGCGCCCACCACCCTCGTGAGGCCCTCGTGTCCTTCCGGACTGCTACTTATTTTTATATTTTTCTAAATATTCCAAAACGGAGAAATATTGCCTTAAAAATTGTTTTGGAGTCGGTTTACTTACCGTACCACATACCTATTCCTTTTCGGAGTCTGACACATTCCGGAAAGTGTCCCTTATGTATTCCTCCGGGGTTACGGTTTCAATAATATTGGTTTCAACATTTATGGGATTACCTGAGATATAATGTTTAATTCTTTGACCGTTTACCACCTTCGGATTTGTGCCCTCGAAGTTATTGATTTTTATGGCACCGGAATGGTAGACCTCCTCGATAACATAGGGGCCTTCCCATTTAGAGAGAAGTTTTCCTGCAAAAAATCTTAAACGAGAGTTGTATAACAATACATAATCACCTACATTAAACTCACGCTTTTCTATCCTTTTATCATGCCATCTTTTAACTTTTTCTTTAAACAACTTAGCATTTTCATAAGCTTGGGTTCTCCATTCATCAAGTGAGCTAATATCAAATAACCTCTTCTCACTGGCAAGTTTGAAATCATAGTTCAGCTCTTTAATAGCCCGATATGCCTTATGTTCTAGTTTGAGAGGTAAGTGACATGCTTTTCCATAAACCATTTTATACGGAGACATACCCATAGGATTTTTATATGCAGTTCTATATGCCCATAATGCATCATCAAGTTTCTTAGACCAATTCTTTCTAGACCTATTAACAGTCTTTTGCAAAATTAATTTGAGCTCTCTATTTCTCAACTCTACTTGACCACTAGACTGTGGGTGATAAGGGGATGCAATTCTATGATTAACATCATATTTAGCAAGCATTTTACGGAAGGCACCATGAATAAAATGTGAACCACCATCAGTCATTAAATGTCTAGGGACTCCAAACCTCGGAAAAATAACTTCCTTAAGCATTTTAATAGAAGTGTTATGATCAACACTACTAGTTGGAATAGCTTCTACCCACTTAGTAACGTAATCAACAGCAACTAGAATATGTGTGTATCCATTAGAGGCAGGAAAAGGTCCCATATAATCAAAGCCCCAAACATCAAATGGTTCAATAACAAGTGAATAATTCATAGGCATTTCTTGATGTCTACTAATATTACCAATTCTTTGACATTCATCACAAGACAAGACAAACTTACGGGCATCCTTGAAGAGAGTAGGCCAATAAAAACCAGATTGCGATACCTTATGTGCAGTTCTATCTCCAGCGTGGTGTCCTCCATAGGACTCGGCGTGACACTTGCGTAGGATCTGTTCCTGTTCATGCTCAGGTACACAACGTCTAATAACACCATCTACTCCTTCTTTATAAAGATGTGGGTCATCCCAAAAGTAATGCCTCAAATCATATAAGAACCTTTTCTTTTGTTGGTATGTGAAGCTAGGTGGAATAAACTTAGCAACAATATAATTAGCATAATCAACATACCATGGAGTACTACGAGAAGTACTTATAACATTTACTTGTTCATCAGGAAAGTCATCATTAATAGGTAGTGGGTCATCAAGAATATTTTCTAACCTAGATAAGTTGTCTGCAACGGGGTTCTCAGCTCCCTTCCTATCAACAATATTCAAATCAAATTCTTGTAGCAAGAGAACCCATCTAATAAGTCTAGGTTTAGCATCTTTCTTTTCCATAAGATATTTAATAGCAGCATGATCAGTGTGAATAATTACTTTAGAATCAACAATATAAGATCTGAACTTATCACAAGCAAATACAACTGCTAAAAGCTCTTTTTCAGTAGTAGCATAATTTCTTTGAGCATTGTCTAGAGTCTTACTAGCATAATGAATAACATTTAATTTCTTATCAACTCTTTGCCCTAGAACAGCACCTACAGCATAATCACTAGCATCACACATAATTTCAAAGGGTAAATTCCAATCAGGTGGCTGCACAATAGGTGCAGAGACTAATGCTTTCTTAAGTATTTCAAATGCTTCTACACAATCATCATCAAAGACAAATGGTATATATTTTTGCTACAAATTAGTCACAGGCCGAGAAATTTTTGAGAAGTCCTTAATGAACCTCCTATAAAATCCGGCGTGACCAAGGAAACTTCTTATACCTTTGATGTCCTTGGGACATGGCATCTTTTCAATAGCATCAACCTTGGCTTTATCAACTTCAATACCTCTTTCAGAAACTTTGTGCCCCAAGACAATACCTTCATTAACCATAAAGTGGCACTTTTCCCAATTCAAGACAAGATTAGTTTCTTCACATCTCTGCAAAACTTGATCAAGATTTCTCAAGCAATCGTCAAAAGAGGAACCATAGACGGAAAAGTCGTCCATCAAAACCTCACAAATCTTTTCACAAAAGTCAGAGAATATAGCCATCATGCATCTTTTAAAGGTAGCAGGTGCATTACATAAACCAAAAGGCATACATCTATAAGCAAAAGTACCAAAAGGGCAAGTAAAAGTAGTCTTTGATTGATCTTTAGCCGACACAGGTATTTGAGAGAAACCAGAATAACCATCTATGAAGCAATAGTGTGTATGTTTGCATAATCTTTCTAGCATTTGATCAATAAAAGGTAAGGGGTAATGATCTTTCTTAGTAGCTTTATTTAATTTGCGGAAATCAATTACCATCCTATAACCTGTGATAATTCTTTGTGGAATCAATTCATCTTTATCATTAGGAACAACAGTAATACCTCCCTTCTTAGGGACACAATGGACAGGACTTACCCACTCACTATCAGCAATGGGATAAATTATACCTGCCTCTAGAAGCTTGAGTATTTCTTTTCTTACCACTTCTTTCATTTTAGGATTCAGACGTCGTTGAGGATCACGAACTGGTTTGGCATCTACTTCCAAATTTATTTTATGTTGACATAAAGTGGGACTAATGCCCTTAAGATCATCAAGAGTATATCCAATAGCAGCACGATGCTTCTTCAGAGTTTTCAATAATCTTTCTTCTTCATGCTCTGAAAGGTTAGCAATAATAATAACAGGATACATCTTCTTTTCATCAAGATAAGCATATTTAAGATTATCAGGCAAAGGTTTAAGCTAAAACACGGGATCACCCTTGGGTGGAGGAGGATCCCCTAAAATTTCAAAAGGAAAATTGTGTTTCAGAATAGGTCCCTGTTTAAAGAATACTTCATCTATTTCCATTCTTTCATTCATGAACATATCATTTTCATGGTCTAGCAAATAGTGTTCTAAAGGATCACTAGGAGGTAAGGCAATAGAAGAAAGACCAATAATTTCATCCTTACTAGGTAATTCTTCCTCTCGATGTCGTTTACTAAATTTAGAGAAATTAAACTCATGAACCTTATCATCCAAGACAACAGTAACAACATTGTTTGTGCAATCTATGGTAGCATTGACAGTATTTAAGAAGGGTCTACCAAATATAATGGGACAAAAGCTATCTTGTGGGGAACCAAGAACAAGAAAATCAGCAGGATATTTAGTTTTCCCACACAAGACTTCAACATCTCTAACAATTCCCATTGCTGAAATAGTATCTCTATTAGCAAGTTTAATTGTGACATCAATATCTTCTAATTCAGCAGGTACAATTTCATTCTTAATTTCTTCGTATAAAGTATGCGGTATAACACTAGCACTAGCACCCATATCACATAAGCCATGATAACAATGATCTCCTATTTTAACAGAAATAACAGGCACGCCTACCACGGGTCTATGTTTATCTTTAGCACAAGGTTTAGCAATTCTAGCAGTTTCACCTTCGAACTGAATAACATGCCCATCAATATTATCAGACAAGAGATCTTTAACAATAGCAATATTAGGTTCTACTTTAACTTGCTCAGGAGGTGTATATGTTCTAATATTGCTTTTACGAACAACAGTTGAAGCTTTAGCATGATCCTTTATTCCAACAGGGAAAGGTGGTTTCTCAACATAAGAAGTAGGAACAATAGGATCATTATAAGTGACAGTCTTTTCTTCAACTTTAATAGGTGCAGCTACTTTTACTTCTATGGGAGGATGATATTTAAACCACTTCTCCTTAGGGAGATCAACATAAGTAGCAAAAGATTCACAGAAAGAAGCTACTATCTCAGAGTCAAGTCCATATTTAGTGCTAAACTTACGGAAAATATCGATATCCATAAAAGATTTAACACAATCAAACTTAGGTGTCATACCTGACTCCTTACCTTCGTCGAGGTCCCAATCTTCAGAGTTGCGTTTAATTCTATCCAATAAATTCCATCTGAATTCAATAGTCTTCATCCTAAAAGAGCCAGCACAAGAAGTATCGAGCATGATGCGATTATTTTCAGACAGCCGAGCATAAAAACTTTGCATAATTATTTCTCTTGAGAGCTCATGATTGGGGCATGAATATAACATTGATTTAAGCCTCCCCCAAGCTTGAGCGATGCTTTCTCCTTCGCGAGGCCAGAAATTATATATATAATTGCGATCACGATGAACGAGATGCATAGGGTAATACTTTTGATGAAATTCCAACTTCAATCTTTTATAGTCCCATGATCTCATATCATCACATAGCCTATACCATATCAATGCGTCTCCCTTCAAAGATAAAGGGAAAACCTTCTTCTTAGCAACATCATCGGGTATACCTGCAAGCTTAAATAATCCACAAACTTCATCCACATATATTAAGTGCTCATCAGGATGCTTTGTTCCATCTCCTGTAAAAGGGTTAGCTAGCAGTTTTTCCATGATAGCCGAAGGAAATTCAAAAGGAGTTTCATTTTCAATAGGTTCAGTAGGTTGAGGAGCAAATCTTTGCTCTACTGGACGGGGTGAAGATACCACGAACAAGCCCCTTAGAGAAGTACTTTCCATAGTAACAAGTGACAATAAATTTCAGTACAGTATATAAATTTTTCCTTACCAAATTCCACCTACCAAAGGCACCACACTCCCCGGCAACGGCGCCAGAAAAGAGTCTTGATGACCCACAAGTATAGGGGATGTATCGTAGTCCTTTCGATAAGTAAGAGTGTCAAACCCAACGAGGAGCAGAAGGAAATGATAAGCGGTTTTCAGCAAGGTATTCTCTGCAAGTACTGAAACAAGTGGTAACAGATAGTTTTGTGATATGATAAATTGTAACAAGCAACAAGTAACAAAAGTAAATAAAGTGCAGCAAGGTGGCCCAATCCTTTTGTAGCAAATGACAAGCCGGAACAAACACTTATAATAGGAAAAGCGCTCCCGAGGACACATGGGAATATCGTCAAGCTAGTTTTCATCACATTCATATGATTCGCGTTCGATACTTTGATAATTTGATATGTGGGTGGACCGGTGCTTGGGTGCTGTTCTTACTTGAACAAGCATCCCACTTATGTTTAACCTCTATTGCAAGCATCCACAACTACAAAAAAGTATTAAGGTAAACCTAACCATAGCATGAAACATGTGGATCCAAATCAGCCCCTTACGAAGCAACGCATAAACTAGGGTTTAAGCTTCTGTCACTCTAGCAACCCATCATCTACTTATTACTTCCCAATGCCTTCCTCTAGTCCCAAATAATGGTGAAGTGTTATGTAGTCGGCATTCACATAACACCACTAGAGGCTAGACAACATACATCTTATCAAAATATCAAACGAATACCAAATTCACATGACTACTCATAGCAAGACCTCTCCCTTGTCCTCAGGAACGAACGTAATTACTCACAAAGCATATTCATGTTCATAACCAGAGGGGTAATAATATGCATATAGGATCTGAACATATAATCTTCCACCAATTAAACCAACTAGCATCAACTACAAGGAGTAATCAACACTACTAGCAACCTACTAGAACCAATCCCGGACTTTGAGACAAGAATTGGATACAAGAGATGAACTAGGGTTTGGAGGTGAGATGGTGCTGGTGAAGATGTTGATGGAGATTGCCCTCTCCCGATGAGAGGAGCGTTGGTGATGACGATGGTGATGATTTCCCCCTCCGGGAGGGAAGTTTCCCCGGCAGAACAGCTCTGCCGGAGCTCTAGATTGGATCCGCCAAGGTTCCGCCTCGTGGCGGCGGAGTCTCATCCCGAAAAGTTCCTTCATCTTTTTTTCTCTTCGAAAGACCTCATATAGGAGAAGATGTGCATCGGAGAGCCACCAGGGGGCCCACAAGATAGGGGGCGCGCCCTAGGGGGGCGCCCCGACCCTCGTGAGCAGGGTGTGGGCCCCCTGGCCTTCATCTTTGGCATGGATTTTTCTTTATTTCTTTTAAGACGTTCTGTGGAGTTTCAGGACTTTTGGAGTTGCGCAGAATAGGTCTCTAATATTTGCTCCTTATCCAAATAAGAATTCCATCTGCCAGCATTCTCCCTCTTTATGTAAACCTTGTAAAATAAGAGAGAATAGCCATAAGTATTGTGACATAAAGTGAAATAATAGTCCATAATGCAATAAATATTGATATAAAAGCATGATGCAAAATGGACGTATCAATTAATGAAGAGTTATTTGAAAAAAAATCGAAATGGTACCCATGCTAACGTGTATTAGAGTGTGTGTCACACAATTAGTTATTTGAATTAGAGTGTGTGTCACGTAGTTAGTTATTTGAATTAGAGTGTGTGTCACGTAAAGATCTCCAATTCTAACGTGGATTTCGCATTTCACTATATCCACGCTACTTTTTTAATACAAATTCATATGTATATGATGAACACCATGGTAGTGAGAAAACTTTTGGATGGATTCAAACATATGACCTACAAAATAGCACAACAAACTGCGTCAATGTCAACTTTTCAAAACTTAGTATGGCACGAATTCGAAATAATTACCCGTATGCCTAGTCCTCGGTTCAAATCTTACAATGTACACCGAATTGAAACATCGATATTAAGTCTCGTACTATGTACATTGAAATGTTGTTTTTAGCCCCCCCCCGGCACAAACGCTACATACTTCCTGTATCGGTCAATCTTCCTCTCCTAAACACCTTAGGAAGCTATCAGTTTCCAACACACGTTCATTCTTTCTCTCCATGTTTCGATCTCTAAGTCTCTCAACTACACAACCCCTTTTTCCACTCTGTTACCAAATGTATTTACTTCACACACCCGCCATTGCACCCCATGTCGAGCTCTCTCTCTCCCCCCCCCCCTCTCCCTCTCACCCTCCCACGCTAAATACATGCATTGCCTATCTAGCCCCCCAACCTCTCATGTGCACGCACGCACGTTGTATATCGAGGTCACTCCCTCGAGACTGTCTCACTCTTTCTTCCGCATGGTGGGCCACACTCGCTCAATCTCGCTCTCTTTATCTGAGTCTCGTTTAACCTCATTTTCTTTCACACACAAATGATATATCTCCCTGTTCGGGCCTCGATCGACACACTCTATACTCTCTCACGCAGATTGTCTATCTAGGTCAGTCCATCCAAGTTGCTGCCACTCTTTCGATCTCATGGTGGGCCACGCTCACTCAATCTCTCTCTCTCTCCGTATGTCTCGATTGACCTCGCTCTTTCTCGGACAAAAACGATATATCACCATGTTTGAGCCCAATTCGACCTATTCACATTGTATACTCTCTCACGCACATCGTCTATCTAGGTCACTCTCTCCAACCCGTCTCACTCTTTCGATCGCACGGTGATCCCATGTGATCGGTTGACCTTGCTTCCTCCCACGCACAAAATATATCTACACGTCTGTGACTGGATCATCTCTCAAGCTCTATCTTACAGCCCACACCCTTGCCAAAAATCTCAATCAGACAATATCTCTCCACAACATATATATTTGTTCAATGAATGTCGGACCACACTCACTTTGCCTCTCTATCTATATGTCTCTCGATTGACCTCGCTTTCTCACACCGTATCTTCCACGCGTTGAAGCTACTACCTCTCCATCCCTCGCAAAGCCGGAGCTATTTACATTGCGAGGGGCACTCCAACCTTGGATTAATTTGTGTGGGCATTTATTCCGGACGGTTCAGATTATATTTTCGTAGCATTCGGACCACAACTACTCCAAACACAGTTGCAACCCACGCAAATCCCCTAGTTGATTTCCCTCTAGCTCGGTCATCGCTCTCTCGCACGTCCTTTCTCGCCTTCAACATCGCACCATGGTATTATTGAGAAAACTATGTTGTTCTCTTTAATTATTATAAACTAGCACATATGCCTGTGCGTTGCAACAGGGAGATAATTGTTTTTGCAACAAGCGGCGAAAAATATAATTGATGTGTTCATAAAAAACGATCTCCACAGTAGTGGGTGACAGAGTGAGGAGCTGCGGTCTTCCCACGGGTCATGTTTGGCCCGCGAGATCTTAATAGTGGTGGGGCTAGTCAACGCGGTGGCGACCATCCAACTTGTACCTTTTTTTCCTCCGGGTCGACCTCTGTCTCGGAGTTGTGGTTCCGTCTTCATTTGGTTGCTGGGTGGCGGGCGACCTTCGAGGCACAGTTACTTCGACCACTTTCTCCTACGACGATGTAACCGGATGGATTACTAATTGCAGCGCATAAATTATGTTTCATTACCGTAAGTAGCGCATAACCAGGCATGAATGTCCCATCATTCTCAGGGTTTATTCTCTTCAACTATTTTTGTGCTCACGTGCCCATAAATTTTATTAATTAGAGCAAAACCAACATATTCTCTTTTATTAGCATGTGCCCACAATTTTTTCCCATTATAGCCAACCAGCATGGCACGTTCAAGTTATCTCCAGCATATTATCTTTTATTGGCAAGTTCCCTCGTTCTGCTCATAATTCTCGAAACAACCTCCTTATTCTCACATAACTTACTTATTTCCAGACAACTTATGGACATATAAAAACGGGTGTTATTTAGTATAAAATTTCAAGATGAGACTGTTCCTATCGTAATTGCAAGCTAGCTGAGTTGGTTTTATCCATGGGCACAATAGGGAAGGTCCATAGTTCAATCCCCTCGCGCCCCTCTTTTTTTGCTCGTCCGTCCGACAGAAAAAGAAATGTGTGGTAGGTCCAGTTTGGCCCACCTGGGGGACAACGGAAAAAATTGGGGAGCTACATGTGAAATGGATGAAACAAAATCTATACACATTTTTTTCTTTTCTTAGGGTAGCCGTGTGGGAGCTACTATATGACGCTAGTTGCGTCAAATAGCGCGTGGGGCGCACAACAGTTCGCGTCTGGGCCAGTCCACTGGCAGGCACCGAAATAACCTGTATTTGCAAGGCACGAGCTATAATCCAAAAAACGACGTGTGGAACAATGAAACACATGTCCTTAAAGACCGGACCATGTGCCGCTAGCCACGGCAACAAACGTCTACTACTAACCAATGGCCAGCGTGAATATTTAAGAAAATATTGCAACGCCGGATATAAAATATTTTTGATTTTTTTAAAATATGAATTCCCGAATATTCTTTGAAACATGAGCATTTTTGGAAATTAAAAACAATGTTTTTAATATTCCGTCCATTTAGCATGTTTTTTGAAATAACATCATTTTTTGAACACAAAAACCTTCTATCAAAACTCAAACATTTTTTTTGTGGCTGGCTTTTGAAAACAGAACATGTTTTCAACATTCAGAACAAAATGTGTTCTTAAACTCATACATTATTTTGAATTTGTGAACATTTTACTAAAAGAAGAATATATTTCATTTTTAGAATATTTTTTAAAATACATTTTTTAAATCACACACTATTTTGGAATATTTCTTAGTTTGAAAAAAAATCGGAACGAGAAAATGAATTAATGTTCCAAATATTTTTGAAAACATGAACACAATATTCTAATTCAAATATTTTTCAAAACTTTTACAAAAATTAAGATTTTGAACTTTTTTGAAAATTTTGAATTATGAAATAAGGTAAAAATAAAAATAAATTTCGACGAAAAAACAAAACGGGCCAGCCCAGTCTTGGGCGCCCCGTGCGAACTCAAACTATCTACTGCCCAATGGGCTTTTTCAAGCTACATGGGCAGGCAAATAAGTGGGCTGGATTTACTGGGCCACATCATGTGTGAGCCGAGTAAGAAATTCGTGATTACTAAAAATACAGATGGACGCACACAAATTTAGTACCACCTCAGATAGAAAAATAAATTTTGACGGTGAACGAATGAAAAAATTGGTGAAACGCACATTGCTTTATTAGTAGGTGTAGATAAGTTACAAAACTACACACCGATAGTCCACTTGGAATGGAACAAATTTCGACCCACAAATTAAAGTGCTACAAACTACACACCGAGGGGCCCACATGTCATGAAACAAATTTGGACCCATATACAAATTAAAAAATAAAGGACGAGGATCGAACATGCGACCGGGCCTTCAAGCCGTACGTCAATAGGCAACATACGTAGAATAGCAATGTTTGTTGTACCCCTTTTGTTCACATAATGTTTTTATATTACCATAGCCTAATTAATGGATAACATGTAATATTATTTTTAGTACTATTCGTCTTCACTTACTGGTGGGTTCCATGTGTGCTCTCTCTCTCTCCTCCCCTTCTGCGTTTAGATGCACGGGCAAACAGGAAGAACTCGCGGGCGATGTTGCCGTTGATCATATCTGGACGCGTTCACAAGTCACGGCACCAGTTTCACGTACTAGCAGCACTAGTCAGTGTGTACGTGCAATGCACGTTAATTTGGAAGTATATTAAGTGCATGCGGATATTAACTACTAGGATATTATTTGCGTCTTGTCATGTGATTAGCACTATTTTTGGCATGAAATTAACTGCACGCTAAACGTGTTGAGCGCTCGACATTGAAGCAGTCTAGATCGTTGGATGACAAGGAATACATGTGGCTTGATGACGTTTTATATTTAATTTGATACGGCTCTAGCAGAACATTCAATCGATCAAACCATACATTTTGTTCAGTCTGACTCCGACTTTAAATTATACGACGATCGATATAAAATAAATGGAAATGATAAACGTTTGGATTTTAAGCATGGCAATCCAAACGTTTTTCATGGCAAATTTAGATTACGCGGCGGCGGCGTCTCGCGGTGGAAGCGGCTCCTCTGCCGTGCTCTATGTGTCGTTGGGCCACTGACCGACGGCGACGGCGGCGTCTTGCGCCGTTGTTAGCGTACTCCTGGACGTTGGCCTAGCTTCAAGGAAGGCCAAAATGTTCTGGACTTCGGAGCGAGTCAACTGGTGGGAGGAGGTGACTAGCGTTGGTGCAAGGAAGCGGTCGACGACGGCCATCCATGCCGCTGAGGGGGGCACTGGCACCCGCGCGGGGACAGGCGCTGTCAATGGCGCGGCGGAGACATTCGTGTGCACGGGCACCGGCACGGGTGCGCATGTCAGTGCATGCGCAGGTGCATGCGCTGGCAGGTGCACGGGCACCGGCACGAGCGTGTGCGTCAGTGCACGCGCAGGCGCATGCGCTGGCAGGTGCACGGGCGCGTGAAAGTCGGCGGGGACCTCGTGGAACCCCGTGGGATCAAGCTTGGCGACAATGTGCGGCTCCCAGCCCATCAATGCCATGGGGATGGGTGCTGGCTCAGTCGGGGCGACAGGAGCCGGAACGGGAGCGGGGACAGGCGCGTCGTCTTCCCTCAAGGCCAGTTCAAGCTCGTCCCAAAGCGCCTTATGTTCTTGAGACTCCAGCTGGGTGTCTTCCTCAGGAAACTGGAACACTAAGGGTAGACCATCATGATGTGGCATGGCGTACGTTTAGGTCAGGCTAGTTGGAGGTAGATGACAGGAGAATTGGAGAGGAAGAGAGAGGATTGTAGCGATACCGGGTAGTGCGGGGTTGATTTTAAACTGCGGCGCCGGCGACATTAAAAGTGGGAGCAGTTGGGACGATGGTGGGCGGCGGAGCCTGGTCAAAGGGCTCGCCTCCCAGTGAGCCTGCACAGCGGTCTGCTCGCACGCCTCCTTGACAGCCGGCGTAGCGGTCTGCTCGCACGCCTCCTGTCGACTCACACGCTTGCTCAGACAGCACCTACCGATGAGAAGCAGGGACTTGTGGCAGCACGTAAATGCCCACGGTTTCAATAGTGAAAGCGTTCGCCTTAACGTGACAGGTCTTTGTTCCAAAATACCTTGGCTCTTCATTTGTGCAACTTGTCATAAGCAGCTTGTCTCAAATTGAAGAAAAAACTTACGAAGTAATATTTGTGCCATATCACGTGACCATGCTTAGTTTCAAGAATTTATGCTCACTTTTGGATTTTCTGAAATTTAAGATCCAGGATTCGAAACAATATCATAACCTGCATCATGCAATAAATTTTCAAGACGTACATCTATCTTGTTGTATTTCTTAAGAAAGGATTTGGTCAGACATTTTTCTTAGTTAGACTTCAGACAAGTTATATATGCAGAGTAAAAGGATAATCCCTCCATACCAGTGCATTGCCTGATATATTAACTCAAGTACTAGGCACGAACAAACGGGCTCAATTCTGTGCTCATCCTGGTGTAGTAGTAGTAGTAATAGTAGTACTAGGCAATGCAGTTGACGGGTGACCTTGACGAGCGGCGACCGAGGGAATTGAACCGTGCTCGGCACGGTAGGTAACGTTGTCTAGTTAGTAAAGCATCCCTCCATTGTTCATCAGTAGTCATGATGGACCGGGGACATGAGGGGAATTTCCTAGGGCTGGAATTCTAGCCGCCAGATATTTTGACTTGAAACGCTCAGGCTCGACTGGTTGGGGTTGCCTGATGTGCGTACCACGCACGCCACCGAAGGACACGAGCCCGGTTTTTTTAGGATCAACACGAGCCAAGGTCTGGCTGGTACGCTGTTGGGTCCTACCATTCGAGAATACGTAAGGAACCTTTTAAATTGCCGAACGAATCTATGTGTATTACAATACCCGTATTTTCCTTGCAAATACTAATCTCAACGTGGTAATTGATTTATGACGAGTTTTTGAATTAGAGTGAGTTTATGATATAGTGATTTCAACGTGGATTTCACATTTCATGGTATCCCTAGTAAGTTTTCCAATGCAAATTCAAATTTAAAAGATGAACAATATGGAGGTGAGAAAACTTTGTATGTATCAAGCATATGACCACACACACACACACAGAGAGAGAGAGACACACGCACGAACACAACAACAATCCAATAAGTATAGTGCATCTATTTTTCCAAACCATGCATGTATGACACGAATTCAAAAATACTCCTTCTATTCCTAAATATTAGTCTTTTAGAGAGTTCAACAAGTGACTACGTACGGAGCAAAATGAGTGAATCTAGACTTTAAAATATGTCTATATACATCCATGTGTGCCCATCCATTTGAAGCCTCTAAAAAGACTAATATTTAGGAACGAAGGGAGTAAAATGTAAGACATCCATGGTCCTCAGTTCAATATTTAAAATGAACATGAAACTGAAACATGAATATTAAGTCTAGTACTACAGTACATGCAAATGTTGTGTTTAGGCGGAGCTATGATTGTCGGGGGTCAACCCCTCGACCTTAGATAAAATTGTGGAGCTCTGTTTAGGGTTGTTTAGATTATATTTTTCCCCACCCTCCCAACCACCGATTGGTTGTGAACCCCCACCCCTCCTCCCGGGGAGAATATCATGTGCCCTCATACCTTAGATGCTATATGCCGATACAAGTTGCTTGGAGCTTGTAGATCTGAGATATAGCAGCTCACATGATGTGTCTTAATATTTTTGCAAGAAACCTTGATGAGTTAGAGAATTGCACACAATTTTTACAAAAACTACTTAGATGCCCTTTGATCCCATATCCAACGACCTCGAAGCTCGTATCACCGTAGCATCTAAGATGAAGGAGGACATCATATTCTCCTGTATGTAAGAATATCATGTGCTACCACACCTTAGATGCTTTGGTGATACAAGCTCTTCGGAGGCGTTGGATTTGTGACCCAACACCTCCTCGGTGGTTCGAATGGTTTTTCGCAGAAAAGTCCCAAAAGAGTTCGGCCACTGCTTACAAGCACAAAGACTGCTCAGATGCCATTGGATCTCAGATCAAATGACCTCCAAGCTCGTATCACCGTAGCATCCAAGCTATGATAGCACCTTATGTTTTCTTGCACGGGGGAGTATGAGGTGCTCCCGCACCGTAGATTCTATGGTGATACGAGTTCATTGAGATCTAACGGCCCACAGTAGGAGGTTTGAATGTTTTTGCAATATACGGCTGATAGAGTTTGGGAAATGCGCAGAAAGTACAAGTACTACGCATGTGCCATCAGATCACTGATCATACGACCTAGATGCTCATATCACCGTAGCGGGTAATTAAGCTACGGGGAGCACCTAATATGAGCATCGGGGAGCCGTTGGATCGAAGATGCAGCGACACACACGAGGCCTGAATGTTTTATTTGCAAAAAACCTTTGGAGAGTTTGGAAATTGCGCATAATTACAAAGACTACTCCCAAGCCATTGGATCTCACTTCCAACGGTGTAAAAACTCGTATCACCATAGTATCTAAGTTGCGGGGTGGATGTGATATTCTATGTCGCTGTCATTTTTGTTCGTAAACTTGCAAAATACACGTAACTCGTGCCGTTACTTGTCTAACCGCGCAAAGTGTTTGTTTAAAAAAAACCATCCTACACTGAAATATCGGAACAACACATGGGGTCCCACTTGTCATTAATCAAATTTGGACCTAAAACTAACAAATCTGAAAGACGAGATTCGAACTGGCAACCTGGACTACAAAGCGTAAGTCGATAGCCTTAAAAAACGAACGGTTGTTGGCTTTGTCCCATAACTTGATTTTATACAGTACTTGCGTTGAGTAGAGTAGAGGGAGTGCCTCGTCAACACGTGCATGACCATTGTCTCACTTACTGGTGGGTCCTAGGTCTACGATCTCAATCTCTCTTCTCTCCATCGTCTAACCTTTGCATGGGCACACATGAAGAGCGGCGCTAGCTTGCCGTGGTGTTATTACAACTAAAAAAAGCTTGGAAAATAGAAGAATCGCCTAGAACAAGAGACGTTGTGGCTGGCCAAGACGGAGCTAACCACATCTATCCTCCGTGCCACGTTTGCATGATGAAGTTGTGTGGCTAGTGGGGTGTTTTCGACCGACTGGCTGGGTCCCGAGGTGAAACCATAGGTACTACGTCTGATACAGTATATTTTTACACGCACATTTTTCCTCCGTGCCGAGACATGGCACACCCTACCGCGCGGTTTCGGGGTCCTCCCGGGTGGTGCACGCATATATTCTTCTTGACATGGGACGCCCTACCGCGCGTTTTCTGGGTCCTCCTCGGTCATAGCGCCGAAGCAAGTAAATGAGTCGTCAAATCATGAAAGACCACCTTTCCCGCCGAGTACATCAGTGAAGCACGGTGGCTAGCTAGTTGGGCTAATTCGACCGATTAGCTAGGCCGCTGCCACATTTGTTTTTTCACCCCTTTTTTATCTACTTGCCGGTAGGTAAATTTAAATATCCACCGCGGCGTTGCTCTGGTGTTTGGGTGCGGCGGGATTTTTAATTTTTTGATTGATGGGAGCAGGCGCGACAGGATTTTTAATTTTTTGATTGAGGGGAGCAGGCGCGGCAGCAATTAGTCACGACGACTCCGCCTGTAAAAACCCACTGCTCCCTGATGTGAGAAGTCGTCGACTGGTGTTTTACCGTGGTGAAAACCAAAAGATTCCCCGCTCCCTCCGCCTTCCCGTAGATTGCATTGCCTTTTAGCAATTTCGCCCCCTTTGCTTCCTCTCCCCATTGCTTCTACCTGGTGCCATGGCGGCGCAGCAGATCACGGAGTCCGAGGTGAGGCGCCTGACAC
>NC_053027.1:355814957-355833501 GCF_003073215.2 Triticum urartu | reverse complement strand
AAGAGAGAGATATGGCAGCACCGTTGAATGCATTTCTTCCTGCGAATCTAGTGTGTTCATTTCAGCCAAACGTGCGAGTACCTCAGGTTGCTGATACGTCTCCAACGTATCTATAATTTTTGATTGCTCCATGCTATATTATCTACTGTTTTAGGCAATATTGGGCTTTATTTTCCACTTTTATATTACTTTTGGGACTAACCTATTAACCGGAGGCCCAGCCCAGATTTGCTGTTTTATGCCTATTTCAGTGTTTTGAAGAAAAGGAATATCAGACGGAGTCGAAACGGAACGAAATCAACTGGAGAAGTTATTTTTGGAAGGAAACACACCTGATGGACTTGGACCCCACGTCAAGGAAGGAACGAGGTGCTCACGAGGGTGGGCCCCCTAGGGCGCGCCCCTGTCTCGTGGGACCCTCGTGGCTCCCCTGACGTACCTCCTGCACCCATATATACCACTGTACCTAAAACTTCCAGAACGCAAGATAGATCGGGAGTTCCGCCGCCAGAAGCCTCCGTAGCCACCAAAAACCAATCGGGACCCTGTTCCGGCACCCTGCCAGAGGGGGAACCCTCCGGTGGCCATCTTCATCATCCCGGTGCTCTCCATGACGAGGAGGGAGTAGTTCTCCCTCGGGGCTGAGGGTATGTACCAGTAGCTATGTGTTTGATCTCTCTCTCTCTCGTGTTCTTGAGATGATACGATCTTGATGTAGCACGAGCTTTGCTATTATATTTGGATCCTATGATGTTTCTTCCCCCTCTACTCTCTTGTAATGAATTGAGTTTCCCCTTTGAAGTAATCTTATCGGATTGAGTCTTTAAAGATTTGAGAACACTTGATGTATGTCTTGCCGTGGATATCTGTGGTGACAATGGGATACCGCGTGCCACTTGATGTATGTTAAGGTGACCAACTTGCGGGTTCATGAACCTATGCATAGGGGTTGGCACACGTTTTCGTCGTGATTCTCCGGTAGATCTTTGGGGCACTCTTTGAGGTCCTTTGTGTTGGTTGAATAGATGAATCTGAGATTGTGTGATGCATATCGTATAATCATACCCACGGATACTTGAGGTGACATTGGAGTATCTAGGTGACATTAGGGTTTTGGTTGATTTGTGTCTTAAGGTGTTATTCTAGTACGAACTCTAGGGCTGTTTTTGACACTTATAGGAATAGCCCAACGGATTGATTGGAAAGAATAACTTTGAGGTGGTTTCGTACCCTACCATAATCTCTTCGTTTGTTCTCCGCTATTAGTGACTTTGGAGTGACTCTTTGTTGCATGTTGAGGGATAGTTATGTGATCCAATTATGTTAGTATTGTTGAGGGAACTTACACTAGCGAAAGTATGAACCCTAGGCCTTATTTCCACACATTGCAATACCGTTTACGCTCACTTTTATCATTGTTACCTTGCTGTTTTTATATTTCAGATTACAAAAACTATTATCTACATCCATATACCACTTGTATCACCATCTTTCGCCGAACTAGTGCACCTATACAATTTACCATTGTATTGGGTGTGTTGGGGACACAAGAGACTCTTTGTTATTTGGTTGCAGGGTTGCTTGAGAGAGACCATCTTCATCCTACGCCTCCTACGGATTGATAAACCTTAGGTCATCCACTTGAGGGAAATTTGCTACTGTCCTACAAACCTCTGCACTTGGAGGCCCAACAACGTCTACAAGAAGAAGGTTGTGTAGTAGACATCAAGCTCTTTTCTGGCGCCATTGTCGGGGAGGTGAGTGCTTGAAGGTATATCTTTAGATCTTGCAATCGAGTCTTTTAGTTTCTTGTTTTATCACTAGTTTAGTTTATAAAAGAAAACTAAAAATGGAATTGAGTTTGTCTCATACGCTTCACCTTTTTAATATCTTTCGTGAGTATGATGGAAAGGATAATTGTGCTCAAGTGCTAGAAGAAGAAATCTATAAAATGTTTGGCACTAAATATTTGAATGATGAGCATGATTGCAATGTTGTTAGTATGAATTCCTTGAATATCCATGATGCTAATGATATGCAAAGCCACAAGCTTGGGGAAGCTATGTTTGATGAAGATGATATTTTTTGTCCCCCAAGTTTTGATGAGCAAATTTTTATGATGAAAGCATGCCTCAATCTATGATGATTTATTGTGATGACACGTATGCTTTAAAGAATAATGATAACCATGAAACTTGTCATCTTGATCTTAATTTTCAATCACATGATAGTTATTTTGTTGAGTTTGCTCCCACTATTATTCATGAGAAGAATTTTGCTTATGTGGAGAGTAATAAAATTTCCATGCTTGTAGATCATGAAAAGAATGCTTTAGGCGATGGTTATATTGTTGAATTCATTTATGATTCTACTGAAAATTATTATGAGGGAGGAATACATGCATGTAGGAATTGCAATAATATCAAGTTTCCTCTCTATGTGCTTAAAATTTTGAAGTTATGCTTGTTTTACCTTCCTATGCAAGTTGATTCTTGTTCCCATAAGTTGTTTGCTCACAAAATCCCTATGCATAGGAAGCATGTTAGACTTAAATGTGCTAGTAATATTCATCATGATTCTCTCTTTATGTTTCAATTCTTATCTTTTATGTGAGCATCGTTGAAATCATCATGCCTAGCTAGGGGCATTAAACGATAGCGCTTGTTGGGAGGCAACCCAATTTTATTTTAGTTCCTTGATTTTTGTTCCTGTTTAGTAATAAATAATTCATCTAGCCTATGGTTAGATGTGGTTTTATGTGTTTAATTAGTGTTTGTGCCAAATAGAACCTTTGGGAAGACTTGGGGAAAGTCTTGTTGATCATGCTGTAAAAAAAACAGAAAGTTTAGCGCTCACCAGAATTGCTGCCATTTTTATTTGGAGAGTGCTATTTAGTTAATTCTTTTTTCATATGATTACTAGATAAATTCCTCAGGTCCAGAAATTTATTTGAGAATTGTATTAGGTCCAGAAGTATACGTTTGATCCAGATTACTACAGACTATTCTGTTTTTGACGATTCTGTTTTTCATGTGTTGTTTACTTATTTTGATGAATCTATGGCTAGTAAAAGAGTTTATAAACCATAGAGAAGTTGGAATACAGTAGGTTTAACACCAATATAAATAAATAATGAGTTCATTACAGTACCTTGAAGTGGTGATTTATTTTCTTATACTAACGGAGCTTACGAGTTTTCTGTTAAGTTTTGTGTTGTGAAGTTTTCAAGTTTTGGGTAAGGATTCGATGGACTATGGAATAAGGAGTGGCAAGAGCCTAAGCTTGGGGATGCCCAAGGCACCCCAAGGTAATATTCAAGGATAGCCAAGAGCCTAAGCTTGGGGATGCCCCGGAAGGCATCCCCTCTTTCGTCTTCGTTCATCGGTAACTTTACTTGGAGCTATATTTTTATTCGCCACATGATATGTGTTTTTGCTTGGAGCGTCAATTTATTTTTTAGAATTTGCTTATGTTATTTAAAACAATGTTTTTCATCTTTTATTTCAATAAAAGTGGCATTGATAGCCTCCACTATGCCTATGTTACAAGTATACATGTTGCTGTTTGAAAACAGAAAGTTTACCGCTGTTGCAATAATTCCCTAGAAAATTCAGAATGTGATAAAATGTTGAAACCTTTTGAATTAAGCTATGATAAATTTACTACAGTGGGAATTTTCTTTCATAATTTTTGGAGCTAGGGAAGTATGGATGTTGCAGCATTCTTTACAGACTATCCTGTTTAGGCAGATTGCTGTTATGTTTGCATTGTTTGCATATGTTTGCTTCTTTAATGATTCTATTTGAGGATAGGACTATTAAATATGCAGAGGCATTTAGTATGCAATGTTGAATAATAATTTTAGTGATTTTCTACAGTAGAGTATGATAAGTTTTGGCAATGGTTTATACTAACTTATCTCACGAGTCCTTGTTGAGTTTTGTGTGGATGAAGCTTTTGAGATTTAGGGAGACCGTGATATGAGAGGAATTAAGGAGACACAAAAGCTCAAGCTTGGGGATGCCCAAGGCACCCCAAGATAATATTTCAAGAAGTCTCAAGTCTAAGCTTGGGGATGCCCCGGTTGGCATCCCACCTTTCTTCTTCAACAACTATCGGTTAGTATCGGTTGATCCTAAGTTTTTGCTTCTTCACATGATGTTTGCTATTCTTAGATGTCATTTTATTTTGCTTTGCTTGCTGTTTGAATAGAGTACCAAGATCTGAAATTATTAAATGTTAGAGAGTCTTCACATAGTTGCATAATTATTCACTACTCATTGATCTTCACTTATATCTTTCGGAGTAGTTTGTCATTTGCTCTAGTGCTTCACTTATATCTTTTAGAGCATGGTGGTAGTTTTATTTTGAAGAAATAGATGAACTCTCATGCTTCACTTAGATTATTTTGAGAGTCTTAAATAGCATGGTAATTTGCTTAAAATCCTAATATGCTAGGTATTCAAGAATAATAAAATTCTCTTATGAGTGTGTTGAATACTAAGAGAAGTTTGATACTTGATGATTGTTTTGAGATATGAGGATGGTAATATTAGAGTCATGCTAGTTGAGTAGTTGTGAATTTGAGAAATACTTGTGTTAAAGTTTGTGATTCCCGTAGCATGCACGTATGGTGAACCGTTATGTGATGAAGTCGGAGCATGATTTATTTATTGATTCCTTCCTTATGAGTGGCGGTCGGGGACGAGCGATGGTCTTTTCCTACCAATCTATCCCCCTAGGAGCATGCGCGTAGTACTTTGTTTCGATAACTAATAGATTTTTGCAATAAGTATGTGAGTTCTTTATGACTAATGTTGAGTCCATGGATTATACGCACTCTCACCCTTCCACCATTGCTAGCCTCTCTAGTACCGCGCACTTTTCGCCGGTACCATAAACCCACCATATACCTTCCTCAAAACAGCCACCATACCTACCTATTATGGCATTTCCATAGCCATTCCGAGATATATTGCCATGCAACTTTCCACCATTTCCGTATTATGACACACTCATCATTGTCATATTGCTTAGCATGATCATGTAGTTGACATAGTATTTGTGGCAAAGCCACCGTTCATAATTCTTTCATACATGTCACTCATGCATCATTGCACATCCCGGTACACCGCCGGAGGCATTCATATAGAGTCATCTTTGTTCTAGTATCGAGTTGTATCATCGAGTTGTAAATAAATAGAAGTGTGATGATCATCATTCAATAGAGCATTGTCCCAAAAAAAGGCCAAATAAAAAAAAGAAAGGCCAAATAAAAAAGAAGAAGAAAGGCCAAATAAAAAAAGAGAAAGGCCAAATAAAAAAAGGGGGGCAATGCTACTATTCCTTTTTTCCACACTTGTGCTTCAAAGTAGCACCATGTTCTTCATATAGAGAGTCTCATATGTTGCCACTTCCATATACTAGTGGGAATCTTTCATTATAGAACTTGCTTGTATATTCCAATGATGGGCTTCCTCAAATGCCCTAGGTCTTCGTGAGCAAGCGAGTTGGATGCACACCCACTAGTTTCTTTTGTTGAGCTTTCAGCTCTAGTGCATCCGTTGCATGGCAATCCCTACTCACTCACATTGATATCTATTGATGGGCATCTCCATAGCCCGTTGATACGCCTAGTTGATGTGAGACTATCTTCTCCTTTTTGTCTTCTCCACAACCACCATTCTATTCCACCTATAGTGCTATGTCCATGGCTCACGCTCTATGTATTGCGTGAAGATTGAAAAATGTTGAGAACATCAAAAGTATGAAACAATTGCTTGGCTTGTCATCGGGGTTGTGCATGATTTAAATATTTTGTGTGGTGAAGATGGAGACAGCCAGACTATATGATTTTGTAGGGATAGCTTTCTTTGGCATGTTATTTTGAGAAGACATAATTGCTTAGTTGTATGCTTGAAGTATTATTATTTCTATGTCAATATGAACTTTTGTCTTGAATCTTATGGATCTGAATATTTATGCCACAATTAAGAAGAATTACATTGAAATTATGCCAACTAGCATTCCACATCAAAAATTATCTTTTTTTATCATTTACCTACTCGAGGACGAGCAGGAATTAAGCTTGGGGATGCTTGATACGTCTCCAACGTATCTATAATTTTTGATTGCTCCATGCTATATTATCTACTGTTTTGGCAATATTGGGCTTTATTATCCACTTTTATATTACTTTTGGGACTAACCTATTAACCGGAGGCCCAGCCCAGATTTGCTGTTTTATGCCTATTTCAGTGTTTTGAAGAAAAGGAATATCAGACGGAGTCGAAACGGAACGAAATCAACTGGAGAAGTTATTTTTGGAAGGAAACACACCTGATGGACTTGGACCCACGTCAAGGAAGGAACGAGGTGCTCACGAGGGTGGGGGCCCCCTAGGGCGCGCCCCCTGTCTCGTGGGACCCTCGTGGCTCCCCTGACGTACCTCCTGCACCCATATATACCCACGTAACCTAAAACTTCCAGAACGCAAGATAGATCGGGAGTTCCGCCGCCAGAAGCCTCCGTAGCCACCAAACCAATCGGGACCCTGTTCCGGCACCCTGCCAGAGGGGGGAACCCCTCACCGGTGGCCATCTTCATCATCCCGGTGCTCTCCATGACGAGGAGGGAGTAGTTCTCCCTCGGGGCTGAGGGTATGTACCAGTAGCTATGTGTTTGATCTCTCTCTCTCTCGTGTTCTTGAGGTGATACGATCTTGATGTATCGCGAGCTTTGCTATTATATTTGGATCCTATGATGTTTCTTCCCCCCTCTACTTCTCTTGTAATGAATTGAGTTTCCCCTTTGAAGTAATCTTATCGGATTGAGTCTTTAAAGATTTGAGAACACTTGATGTATGTCTTGCCGTGGATATCTGTGGTGACAATGGGATACCGCGTGCCACTTGATGTATGTTAAGGTGACCAACTTGCGGGTTCATGAACCTATGCATAGGGGTTGGCACACGTTTTCGTCGTGATTCTCCGGTAGATCTTTGGGGCACTCTTTGAGGTCCTTTGTGTTGGTTGAATAGATGAATCTGAGATTGTGTGATGCATATCGTATAATCATACCCACGGATACTTGAGGTGACATTGGAGTATCTAGTGACATTTAGGGTTTTGGTTGATTTGGTATCTTAAGGTGTTATTCTAGTACGAAACTCTAAGGGCTGTTTGTGACACTCTATAGGAATAGCCAACGGATTGATTGGAAAGAATAACTTGAGGTGTTTCGTACCCTACCATAATCTCTTCGTTCGTTCTCCGGCTATTAGTGACTTTGGAGTGACTCTTGTTGCATGTGAAGGGATAGTATGTGATCCAATTATGTTTAGTATTGTTGAGAGGACTTACCACTAGTCGAAAGTATGAACCCTAGGCCTTTTTTAACACATTGCAATACCGTTTAGCCACTTTATCACTTGTTACCTTGCTGTTTTTATTATTTCAGATTATAAAAACTATTATCTACCATCCATATTGCACTTGTATCACCATCTCTTCTCCGAACTAGTGCACCTATACAATTTACCATTGTATTGGGTGTGTTGGGGACACAAGAGACTCTTTGTTATTTAGTTGCAGGGTTGCTTGAGAGAGACCATCTTCATCCTACGCCTCCTATGGATTGATAAACCTTAGGTCATCCACTTGAGGGAAATTTGCTACTGTCCTACAAACCTCTGCACTTGGAGGCCCAACAACGTCTACAAGAAGAAGGTTGTGTAGTAGACATCACGCCCTCGGCAAGACGCCACACTTGTTCCTTCTCATCCTAACACAGCATTTTGAAACACGCACAGTATGTTCCTAGAATCCTCTTTTCTATCTGGGAGGGTGGGGTTTTTTTGAACATGCTGTGTTCTCATATTATTTTTCCTGTAGTGTATTATTTGCTCTACCAGAACATATGTACTCAAGATGCTCGGCCTTGCCATAACTGAATACACTAGTTTAATGATCACAGTGAAGACAAGCCATGGATATAAGTTCCGAGTTGGGTTCATGAACCAAGAAGATCGCTGCTTTTTTTATGGCCGAACATGGATAAACTTTCTCAAGTGTTACAGACTGAAAGTTAGCGCACGAATGTTGATGGAAATAGCAGAACCTGGTCTCATCTTCACTGCGATCTTCCACCCTGGCGTCATTCCAATTGTTCATACATGTTAGTTTTGTATCTGGTTCTTGCTTGTTGCCTCGATTACTTCTTAATCCACCTATTCTGTCTAACTAATCACAATTTAACTTTAGAAGTAGCAACGAATCTCTCACGAAGATGCTACTTCTAACTAATATTTTCTTATAATTGGTGGCACGTGTAGGTTTTTTCAGAGTTAAGCAGTCTGCTCGTTTGTTACTCTGTAATAACTCGGCTGTTACTAATGGCACTGAAGTTGACTGGATCGACATCCACAAGTTCCTACACTTTATTGATCGTCTTGAGGTCCTTGTGGGGCGTTTCAATGGTGGAAGGCCACGTGGGATATGTGTGCCACTGCTGCA
Source organism: Triticum urartu (assembly GCF_003073215.2). Taxonomy (NCBI): domain Eukaryota; kingdom Viridiplantae; phylum Streptophyta; class Magnoliopsida; order Poales; family Poaceae; genus Triticum; species Triticum urartu. Next base: position 355,824,988 of record NC_053027.1, on the reverse strand, counting down.
CTCGTTGAACAGGTCCAACTGTGTCGAGAAACTTATGGTACGAGCTGTTTTCTGTTATATATGTTGTTCATAAACTATTGCTTATACACAGTTTTACAGCTGTGATCTTCTTGAAACAGGAACTGCCGAGTTCTATTGTTCCTATACAGATGCCTGACCATGGTCGGGTCAGACTTGCGCTTGGTCACAACATGATGTTTATGTCGACCTACTCAATTCCCCTTGGAGGTGAAAAGATACTTATTCATGAGTGGTCTCAAATAAGGAAGGCCCGTCCATCTTGGAGAATAGGACAGAAGATTATGTTCAAGCTTTTCCATGGCTCTAAAGCGAATATCTTGTTTATTGACCATGTTGCGAGATGAAGCCGCTTTCAGAAGGTTGTGGATGTGCGGGGTGGCGCCTCGGCCTTGTCCTGGGGCTTGGCGGCCTCACCCTTGGTTAACTGTAGGCAAAGTAGCACTGTTCGAGGCGTGCTTTGTACGGTTGAACCTGTATAAGTACTCATACTGCTTTCAGCTTTGGTTGTTAAGTGCCCCTGCTGGTTTCAGTTAAGTTTGTTAAGTACTCCTGGTGCTTTTACAGTCTGTCGTGTTTCTTCAGTCCTGTCTTCCTCCAGCCGCCAAAACCAAACCAGCACCGGCGAGGCCGCCTGCTTCCGCTTCCCACGGCTGGCTGCGCCTCAGCGCATGCATCGCCACCCCACTGTCTCCTAAATCGTTAACGCCGACGTCCTCCACGCGCTTTGGTGCGCTCGCCGCGACGCTGCCCTCTCGCGTTGTCAACATGGTCAACAAACAACAGGAATCGGCAGAAGTACGTAGAGAGGATGACGGTAGGGGCCCACCACGTCAGCGTATTGGAAAAATAAAATGCTTCTCCTGGTGTTTTCCTGACATCTGGGACCCACGACATTGTGGAGCGCATATATAGTCATAGACAAGAGAACAACACAAGATTCGGCTGACACCTGGGACGTAGCAACTCGAGCATTATTTTTTTGTTTGGTATTGTTGAGACGGAGCAGGGTTTGAACTGGGCTGTGGCCCGTCTAGCCCAGGCTTATATTTTATGTTCACCATGTGACCAGCCCAGCTATTTTTTCTTTGTGAAAATGAGCCCAGTTTATTTTTTCTGAAGAATACCCAATCCAGGCCTACTTATTTTTCTACGCCCTGATGGGCTGCAACTCTTTCAAGACGCCTGCAAATCTTGAAAGTAATATGAAATGGGTTGTAAATATAAAAACAGATGACAAATTGGCAATTACTTTATAATTTCTGAATTTTATTCACATTTTCAGATTCCTATTTCACTGGGCATTAACCTAATTTAAATATATCTTCAAAGTACTTTAAATCTGGCTGGACATTTTGGTATTAAAAATAGTTTGGAACCCACAGAAATATGCGAAATTGGCCCTGGCCAACCAAAAAAACGACTGCAATAAATTGCATAAGAAGTTGCCATGAGCTATATATAAATTATTAAAAAAAGAGGGAGTGGTCTGACTTGTGGGCCTGTTTAGTTGACGCGTATGCAAGATTTTTTTAGTTATTATATACGTCAACAAACGATTCTAGCAGACGTAACCGTTGGATGTCAATCCAACGGCCGTCGTGTTTCTTCAATCTCTGATCTTCTTGCTCCAGCCGCCAAAGCAGCGCCGGCGGGACCGCCTACTCCCGCCTCCCGTGGCCGGCTGTGCTGCCGCGCAGGCCTCAGCGCCCCCTACTACTCCCACCGCTGGCAGGGCATCCCTCTACTCACCCACACCCCCTGTTATTCTACGGCGACGATAGCCTCACACCGCAGCCGAACCGGTGAACGCTCGTACTCCTCTCCGCTGGGCATCCACTGCCGCGTCTTCCGGCTCCGCGTCGTCCCCTTCCTATGCCTCGCCGTCGTCCACCGCCGTGGTGCTCTCGGCGCGGCGTGGTCAATGTGGTCAACGACCGACTTCCATCGGAAGAGTACTGTACGTGGAGAGGCTGACAGCTGGGTCCACGGCAGCCGCAAGGAAGTGCCTCCTTATTACGCGGAAAATAATTATTCCTCCACCTGACAGCGGGGACCCACCGGACGGGCCACCAGTATTTTGCGAAAAAATCCCCCTGACTGCTGGGACCCACCAGATGGGCCACCGTATTTCGCGAAAAAACGTTCCCCCCGTGTCAGCTCGGACCCACCGGAAGTGCCTCCTTATTACGCACAAAAAAATGAATACTCCCCCGGCTAGCTGGGACCCACCTTGGTGGGAGGCTGACTTGTGGGCCTACTAAGTTGACGGGGACGAAGGGCTTTGTCAACTTAGTCAATATGAACGATTCTAGCTCCAGTGACCGTACGATGTCCATCCAACCCGTAGTGCTTCTTCAACCTCTGGTCTTCTTGCTCCAGCGCCCAAAGCAGCGCCGGTCATGCCGCCTGCTCCTGCCGCCCATGGCCGGCTGTGATGCCGCGGAGGCCTCACCGCCCCCTACTACTCCCACCGCTGGCCAGGCCATCCCTCTACGCACCCACACCCCCTGTTATTCTGTGGCGACGGCAGCCTCACACCGCAGCCGAACGAGTGAACCCTCATACTCCTCTACACATGGGCATCCACTGCCGCGTCTTCCCCGGCTCTGCGTCGTCCCCTACCTAGGCCTCACCGTCGTCCACCGCGGTGGTCTCGCGCGGCGTGGTCGGTGGTCAAGGAATGGCTTCCATCGACTGGCTGTCGTGGAGGCTGGACCCAGCTGTCAGCCTCTCCACGTACAGTACTCTTCCGATGGAAGTGTTCCTTGACCACGTTGACCACGCACGCCGCGCGAGAGCACCACGGCGGTGGACGACGGCGAGGCCTAGGAAGGGGACGACGCGGAGCCGGGGAAGACGCGGCAGTGGAAGCCCGCACGGAGAGGAGTACGAGGGTTCACTGGTTCGGCTGCGGTGTGAGGCTGCCGTCGCCGCAGGGCCTGGCCAGCGGTGGGAATAGTAGGGGCGGTGAGGCCTCCGCGGCAGCACAGCCGGCCACGGGAGGCAGGAGCATGCGGCACGACCGGCGCTGCTTTGGGCGGCTGGAGCAAGAAGACCAGAGGTTGAAGAAGCACTACGGCCGTTGGATGGACATCGTACGGTCACTGGAGCTAGAATCGTTCATATTGACTAAGTTGACAAAGCCCTTCGTCCCCGTCAACTTAGTAGGCCCACAAGTCAGCCTCCCAAGGTGGGTCCCAGCTAGCCGGGGGTATTCATTTTTTGTGCGTAATAAGGAGGCACTTCCGGTGGGTCCGAGCTGACAGCGGGGGAACGTTTTTTTCGCGAAATACGGTGGCCCGTCCGGTGGGTCCCAGCAGTCAGGGGGCATTTTTTTCGCAAAATACTGGTGGCCCGTCCGGTGGGTCCCTGCTGTCAGGTGGAGGAATAATTATTTTCGCGTAATAAGGAGGCACTTCCTTGCTGGCTGCCGTGGACCCAGCTGTCAGCCTCTCCACGTACAGTACTCTTCCGATGGAAGTCGGTCGTTGACCACGTTGACCACGCCGCGCCGAGAGCACCAGGGCGGTCCCACACTTCGTCCACCGCGTGGTGCTCTCGGCGCGGCGTGGTCAATGTGGTCAATGACCGACTTCCATCGGAAGAGTACTATGTGTGGAGAGGCTGACAGCTGGGTCCACAGCCGCAGCAAGGAAGTGCCTCCTTATTACGCGCAAAATAATTATTCCACCACCTGACAGCGGGGACCCACCGGACGGGCCACCAGTATTTTGTGAAAAAAATCGTTTCCCCCTGACTGCTGGGACCACCGGACGGGCCACCGTATTTGCGAAAAAACGTTCCCCCCGCTGTCAGCTCGGACCCACCGGAAGTGCCTCCTTATTACGCACAAAAAAATGAATACTCCCCCGGCTAGCTGGGACCCACCTTGGTGGGAGGCTGACTTGTGGGCCTACTAAGTTGACGGGGACGAAGGGCTTTGTCAACTTAGTCAATATGAACGATTCTAGTCTCCAGTGACCGTACGATGTCCATCCAACGGCCGTAGTGCTTCTTCAACCTCTGGTCTTCTTGCTCCAGCCGCCCAAAGCAGCGCCGGTCGTGCCGCATGCTCCTGCCTCCCGTGGCCGGCTGTGCTGCCGCGGAGGCCTCACCGCCCCTACTATTCCCACCGCTGGCCAGGCCCTGCGGACGGCAGCCTCACACCGCAGCCGAACCAGTGAACCCTCGTACTCCTCTCCGCGCGGGCTTCCACTGCCGCGTCTTCCCCGGCTCCGCGTCGTCCCCTTCCTAGGCCTCGCCGTCGTCCACCGCCGTGGTGCTCTCGGCGCGCATGGTCAATGTGGTCAACGACGACTTCCATCGGAAGAGTACTGTACGTGGAGAGGCTGACAGCTGGGTCCATGGCCGCAGCAAGGAAGTGCCTCCTTATTACGCGCAAAATAATTATTCCTCCACCTGACAGCGGGGACCCACCGGACGGGCCACCGTATTTCGTGAAAAAATGTTTCCCTGACTGCTGGGACCCACCAGCTACATCTTCGCACGCAAGGAAGTGCCTGACAGTCGGGACCCACCTGGTCGAAGCGTACGTAGCATTGTCATTCTGGTCGCGAACGTGTACGTACATATATACTGGTCGATGTAGAGGTGCGCACGTGTCGTAGTAGAGGCGCGCACGTAGCATGTACACGTACGTACAGCGGCCAGGGTGCAAGAAAGAAAATACGGCCACGTATGTGTACATACGGGCGGGGTCTCGAACGCCTACTCGCGCATACGTATGGCCAGGGCTCGTGTACATGGCTGGGTCGGAACGGAGAAAAGCGTCGTCGTCGTGTTCATGGGGAGGCAACGGAATGCGTCGTGTTCATGGGGAGGCAACGGAATGCGTCGTGTTCATCGGGAGGGCTTGGACGGAACAGGCGATGGAAACGAGGCCTGGCGTACCGCAGAACGGAGGAAACGGCCTTGTGTTCGACCGGCCCATGTTCGAAACGGGATCCTGTTGATCGGGAGGGGTCTGGCGTACCGCAAAACGGAGGAAACGGACCTCCTACGGTCGAAACGGGGTCCTGTTGATCGGGAGGGGTGTGGCGTACCGCAAAACGGACGAAACGGACCTACGGTCGAAAACGGGGGTCATGTTCATCGGGAGGGGTGTGGCGTACCGCAAAACGGGACTCCACGGGATACTGTTCATCTCCACCGTCGACCCCCTCCAGCCTCCACGAGCTACTGTTCATCCACCGTCGACCTCCTCCAGCCTCCACCTGCGACTGTTCATCCACGGGCTCCTGTTCATCCAGCCTCCACCGCGCGCTACTCCACCGGCTACTGTTCAACGCCCTCTCCACGGGCTCCTGTTCAACCACCCCTCCACGGGCTACTGTTCATCCTGCCCTCCACCGTCTACTGTTCATCCAGCCCTCCACGGGGTGGTCCTGTTCATCCAGCCCTCCACGGGGTGGTCCTGTTCATCCAGCCCTCCACGGGGTCCTGTTCATCCAGCCCCAACCGGCTCGATCGATCGGGGTCCTGTTCATCCAGAGGCAACACCACGGGGTCCTGTTCATCCACCCCCACCGGAACTGTTCATCCAAACCCCCCGCAACGCTCACTGTTCATCCAGAGGCAGCATCGATCGGCTTCAGTTAGCAGCAGTAGCGAAGGAATCGCTCGATCGGGTTCAGTTAACAGCCATCGATCGATCGCTCGGGTTCAGTAACGCGTAGCCTACAGTGCAATCGCTCGGGTTCAGTTAGAGCCCAACGCCTCGCTCGGGTTCAGTTAGAGCCAACACCGCACACACGCGCGTACGTGTACGAGAGAAACGCGCATCGCTCGGCCCCCGACCTCCCACCGTAACCGGGAACTCCCCGAAATTTTCCTCGCCCCTCGCTTCTACCACGGTTTTTTCCGTCATGGACGGCCCAAAGAATGTCATGCAGCTGCGTCTCCGGCCCGCCCAGGACGAAAAGCCCATTTTCTGTCATGATTTTTTGTCATAGAAGTAGGAGCCCACCACATCTATGATGATACCGGGTTTTGTCACAATTATCGTCATAGAAGTGTCATATGTATGACAGAAAAAAATTTCGTTCGGCCCAAAATGTCACGGATGTGTTTTTGTAGTGTCCTCGCCCAATCACTCTGGTAATTCTTCAAGGTAGACATCCAAACCTTCACAGACTTCGTTCACCGGTGATCCACAATGACTCTTGGACGCTCAGAACGCGACGCCTAACCGGCTGGAGGATTCACAGTCCTCAAGTGTAACAAGTCTTCAGATCACGCAGACAGAAGGACTTCAGTGATGCCTAACACGCTTTGGCTCTGGGTGTTTAGGACTTTGTCCTCGCAAGGATTTCTCTCTCAAAGGCTTCGAGGTGAGTTGCTCTCAAACGACAAAAGCCGTGCACTAACTTTAAGCAGCCACCAACTTATGGTGTAGGGGGTGGGATATTTATATTCACTAGGCAACCCGACCTGATTTGTCCAAAATGACCCTGGGTCACTAAGGAACTAACAGTGTCTAACGGTCAGATTTCAAACACACGCGGCAGCTTGACTTGGGCTACAAGTAAAGCTGACTTATCCAGCTCTGGATAAGATTTTCTCTCATTGTGTTCACTCGAAGACATAAGATTAGGTTGAGCATCACTTCAGTCACTCTGACTTTGTTCACTTAGACCCCACTTAATAGTACGGTGGTTCCTGTGACTCAACAAAGAAGAAAAGGAAACTATGAAACAACTATGTCTTCGCAATCCATAGTCTACATACGATGTCTTCTCATGTCATAGTCTTCAATGTGAAACTGTTCACAGACCACCCTTGTCTTCAATGTCTCCACACATTTTTAGGGGTCATCTCCGGCAGGTAAACCGAATCAATGAGGGACTACTACTTGTGTTATCCTGCAATTCTCACAAACACATTAGTCCCTCAACCAGGTTTGTCGTCAATACTCCAAAACCAAATAGGGGTGGCACTAGATGCACTTACAATCTCCCCCCTTTTGGTGATTGATGACAAACTGGTTGAAGTTTTCAACGAGGATAAAAGTATGTGAAATTGTAAAGGATTGAGGTATTGTCTTCATAAGTAGCAAAAGGCCCCCTGAAGATGTGCATATAAGTATTTTGCTTTCGAATGCAAATGCACATGGCAGGTTGTACTTGTGGAGATCCTCTTCAACTTATGAAGACAATTCATCATGCATGAGAAGATATAACGAAGATAATGACATGCATAATGATAAATGGACGTGTGCAAAATGACTTTGTGCGGAATTTATCGTCGCACACGCAGAATTTATCATCGCATCACATAGTTGACAAAAAGGTAGTAGACGACCATCAAGTTTAAGTGTTACAACTCAAAAGAACCAAATGTATCAAAAGCGAGAGTTGTAAGCACTTGGCAAAAGTATAGCAACCACCCATATGGACCCGCTTGAAGACTATCAACTCATATGCTTCTCCCCCTTTTGTTAGTAAGGACCAAAAAGGTTTGAAGACATAGAGCCTCTACTCATTCCCATGAGGAGTAGGCGAAGCAGCAGGGTCGTTGTTGAGGTTTGGTGGTGCAGAAGAACTTGGTGCAGTGTCGATACGCGCCGAAGTTGGAGGTGGTGAAGTAGCATCATCTTGGTCATCAATGACTCTGGCATTAACAGTTGCATCTGAGGAGGAATAGTCAGAGTCTTCAAGTGAGGGAGTCCGACGCAGGTGAGCATTCCTGGGAGGAGTGGAATCAAACTTGAATCTCTCAGCAAAGCCATCTTGTTGAAGATCATCTTCAGAGCTCAACAATGTCAGACTCTTCCACGACCGCCGACAGGTTTCATGAGTGACAAATGCATTCTTGGTGGCAAGGTTACGAATGCGATTGACATCCACCAAGAGACTATGCATCTGACGCTTGAGCCAGTCATGATGCTTATCCTGTTTTTGATGCAGGGCGACGAGAAGCTCTCGGTCATTAAGAACACGAGATCGCTTTGAGGCCTTTGGGCAATTGTGCTTTCAGTGGCTTCAGTATGGGCACGGAGGCACGTGTATTGCTAGCCAAAGGGAATAAACACGAGGAAGGCCTAAACTCCTCTATGGGCTGGGTGAAGCTTTGGTTGACGGTGGAAGATAAATTGGCTCCTTGACAGGCTCTGGGTATATGGCTTCGACAGACAAATCAACCTCTGGCAAGAATATGAGATGATTACGCGCAGAAGGCTGATAGTTGATAGCAGAGTGAAGCTTGATGAGGCGCATTACCCATGGAGCATAGAACTTCAGACCAAATATATCGGGGCCAGATGCAGCCAATTGCCTGATGAAGAAGTCCTGAGCATTGAAGCTGATGCCATTGAAGATATAGAAAACCAATGTCTTCATTGCTCCTTCTAGCTTGGCTGCAGGAGAATGTCCTTTGACAGGCCATAGAGTCCGCCTGATGATATGATAAATAGTGCGGGGCAGATACTCTAGGTCTTCAACAAAGAATTCCTTTGGATATTCAACGTCTTGTGGCAGTGGCTTCATCATGCTCAGCATTTGGCTCATGTTTGGCTCAGGCTTCTGGAAGATGCTCTAAAAGCATTATGGTGCAAGCTGACAACCTGGTTCATAGTGTTCACCAGGAGTGGGCAGGGCAGTAAGCTCAATTATATCTTAGGCTTTGGCTTCATGGTGTACATCGCATGTCATCCACTCAAGGACCTAAGTCTTCGGATCCCTGTAGTAGCCGCGAATGTGGAGAGTTGCATAGAATTGCAGCAGAAGCTCTTCATTCCAATGCTCTTTATCAGTCATAAACTATAGAAGGCCAGCATTCTGAAGCAGTAGAGCTTCTTGAAAGGATGCGATATGGTCGACTAGAGGGGGGGTGAATAGGAGACTACAAATTTTAATCTTTCTTGTAGATTTGAAGGCTTAGCGGATAAAAGAGTTCACTAGATATGCAACTAGGTGAATGCAACCTATATGACAAGCAAGCTCCAAGATAGATATGCTAGGCAACAAACTACTTAGCAAGCCAACAAGCATACAACAACAAAGAAAGGTGCGGGAAAGGATTAACCACAAGTGAGACGAGGACACGGATTTTAACCCGAAGTTCACTCTTCTTTGGGGAAGAGCTAATCTCCGTTTGGAGCGATGCCGGAACCAAAGCTTGCGGAACGCCACCAAAGGCTCACCGTATTCTCCTTAGAGTCACCCCCAACGGATGAGCCTCGAAACACTCGGGGTTGGTCTTGAAGGCGACCACCACACCTTTACAAACTTCTCCGGAGCACACCACAAGTAAGGAAGCTTCCGGAGGAACCTCTAACCGCCTAGGAGCCCAAGCTCCAACAGTAACAAGTCAATGGGGAAGAAATGTTGCGGGGAACGCAATTTGGTTTGATCAAGTTGTAGATCGGGTCTTGCTCTCCCAATCCCCAAAGTTTCAACAAGTTTGGGTGGAGGGATTGAGAGTATTGAGCAAAATGGGGTGTAGCAATGGTGGAGCTCAACAAGACATTAGGGTTGAAGGTTGGAGGTGGAAGAAGGGCCTTTAAATAGTGTTCATGGGCTGGTGGGGATTTCTGCCCGTTGGACCCCGTGCGCACGGGCTAAGTCAGCCCCGTGCGCACGGGGTACTCAGAGACAAACACACCACCCCGTGCGCACGGGGTACTCAGAGAGTTTACATAGGACCCCGTGCGCACGGGGTACCCAGAGAGTTACACAGTACCCCGTGCGCACGGGGGTCAAAAGACCCTGTGCGCACGGGGTACCCGGTAACTTTCTGTTGCAACTTTCTGAGTACCACAGCACACACACTAGGTTATTTTTAGGTGGTCGGAGTGGGAAGGGTAAGAGAGTAAGGCTCGGCAAAGGCATTCCCACACGACATTTATCCACACAAACCCCGCTTAATAGTGCGGTCTTTCCTACGACTCGATGCAAACCAAAACTAAACCTTCGAAGCGTCGAAAGACCACGCCTTTGTCCTTTTTGAAATGGGGGGTCGCACATCTCCATCGCGGGCACTTAGAACCAATA